>NW_009601440.1:403-632 GCF_000690535.1 Cariama cristata | reverse complement strand
CCCCAGCCTGTGAAAAATACGTGACACCCCAAAACCGAGGGATGCCAGGAGCAGGGGTTGGAGCATCCCTGCTGTGGGAGGGCGGGGAAGGCGAGGGGTCAGCTCGGAGCGGAGCGAACGATGGGTTCGCAGCGGGGAAACCCGTGCCCCCTCCGCAGACAAACTGGGATGGCTGTGGGACCAGTCTGCCTCTCCTCCAGCATCGCCTCTGCAGGCCGGTGAGGCTCAA
>NW_009601440.1:0-391 GCF_000690535.1 Cariama cristata | reverse complement strand
AGCCCGGTGAGGCTCAAATAATGCAAGCAAAGGGGATCCCAGCCTGATGCCAACCTGAAAGTGCACAGCGGAGTCTGGGGGCTTGTAGGGAACCGGATTCGTTTGATTTTTTGGGTTCCCAGAGAGATTTGTTGGGTCAAAATTTCCCGGAGGTTCAGAGGGCACAGCCGGGTCCGTGGGTGCCACGGCCGGGTGCTCCGAGGTCTCTGCTGCCGGGCTGGGTGCGGTGAACGCGTCTGTGGCCGGCTCCGTATTCACGGAGGGATCCGAAAACCCTTCCTGCAGGGAATCCCTTCCCACGCAGGGATGCGCGGGCAGGGCGGAGTTGCCATCCCGTTTAGGGGATGGGGATGCTGAGGGACGGCGTTGGGAGAGAGCGAGCCTGGGCAAT
>NW_009601439.1:0-33380 GCF_000690535.1 Cariama cristata | reverse complement strand
CAGATGTGGCCTCAACAGGGCAGAGTAGATGGGGACGATAACCTTCCTCGACCTGCTGGCCACACTCTTCCTTATGCACCCCAAGATACCATTGACCTTCTTGGCCGTGAGGGCACATTGCTGGCTCATGGGCAACTTCTTGTCCCCCAGAACTCCCAGGTCCTTCTCTGCCAGTCTGCTTTCCAGCAGGTCAACCCCCAGCCTGTGCTGGTACATGGGGTTATTCCTCCCCAGGTGCAAGACCCTACACTTGCCCTTGTTGAACTTCATCAGGTTCCTTTCTGCCCTACTCTCCAGCCTGTCTAGGTCTTGCTGAATGGCAGCGTAGCCTTCTGGTGTATCAGCCACCCCTCCTGGTTTTGTATCATCAGTGAACTTGCTGAGGGTACACTCTATCCCTTCATCCAGGTTGTTGATGACTAGGTTAAACAAGAGGCACCCAGAACTGACCCTTGGGGAACACCCCTGGCTATAGGCCTCCAACTGGACTGTGCGCTGCTGATCACAACCATCTGAGCTGTGCCATTCAGTCAGTTCTCAATCCACCTCACTGTCCACTCATCTAACCCACACTTCCTGAGCTTGCATATGACCTTACCTATTTTCCTTACCTGTAGTGGCTTCTCTGGTTCTGAGTCACTATATTGAAACAACAATCTGGCTTTGTATAATTTATCATGAAAACTTTGGTAAATGTAGCTTCTCTAGAGAGGTAAGATGGGGTTCCTAAGTTATACAACAGGATGAACCATAGACTTACAGAAAAGGAGACTGGAAAATACCTCAAGACCTCATCTTGTGCTTTTTGAAGCTCCAAGAGAGAATCAGCTCTACATTGGAAATGAAAAAGTATTTAATTATCTTTATTGTTAATAAGATTTTCTTAATATCTAACATAAACTTCAGTGTGATAGTTTAAACCCATCACTTTTATCCACTACAGTTAAAAAAATTTAATCCCTCCTTACCTCTTTATAGCTAAGTTATGTAGATGATAATTTTTGTATGTTCAGTTGACCTTCTATTCTTTAAACTGAGCAATTCCAATTCTTTCCATCTTTTTTTCTTGGTGTTTCCCCCTGGCAACTGGCTATTTGCTCTGCTCTTCTCTGGACTGTCTTCAGGTGGTCTACCTTCTCTCTGAACAGTTTTGCTTGAAGAGGACACAGTGCAACTGGTTGCTGTGCTAGCCAGAAATATAATAGGAGGTATTCCTTAATGCATTGTACAAGCAAAACAGTTTATCTTCCTAATGCAGTTTGCATTCTTGTACACGTATGGTGTAACGCTATTTATTCATGTATAGCTTGTGACTGACTGCTACCCCTCTTGTCCCTTTTTGGCAGAATGGCAGCCTAACTGCTCGTTGCCAACCCTACATCTTTACAAACTATTATTCCCCCTCAGAACCTCACTCTTGTAAACACAAGTGCATTGCAATGTGTTTTCTGCTATAGATAATTTCTCTTATTTGTCAAGAGCATTCTGAATTTGATATATCATGCAATGTGTTTGCTGTTCATCTGGGCTTATTTTTATCTACAGAGTTGAAGGATTATTTCTTTATCCAGGTCGTTAATGGCTTGGACCATTACCTGGCCCAGAACAGAGCCAGGTAGAATCTCACCGATTATATGTTTTGAGTTTGATAGCAAATGATTAAAACTAATCTTAAAGTCTGTGGCTTTCCCTCCGGTAGTTTTGCACTCTCCCTGAAGTAGTTTCACTTTAGTTTACTTTTGAAAATGTTATGAGTTGATGTCAATGACATTATTAAAATTAAAACATATTATATGACCTGCTGCTTCTCTATTTATAAAACTTGTTGCCCTATTACAGAAATTAATAGCAAATGCCAAAAATATAAAGCAATATAGCTTTTTAAACTAACCTTTTATGGATAATTCATTTTTTCATTTATTCTAGTATTTTTCCAGAATTGGTCTCTTCCTTATTTCTTGGCTTTTTAAAGATGAGCACTGTGTTTACGTCTTGACATAAGCTAACAGCTCTGAGCTTGTTTCAGTCCATTCTTAAGGTATCCTCATGTGCATTTCCTCAGGCCCAGCTGTCACTGTGGATAGGACTCATTTCACCCAACTTTTACTGCTTATAAAATAGCCATCTATATCTGTGCAGGGCTGTAGGTTCCTGTCACAGTCAAGGGAGACTTAGTCCAGTCAATGAGCAATAGAGAGCTCTTCTGGAGACGTGTTGCAGAGGCAGACTTGAGGATGAGGTGAACTGCAGTATTTCCAAATTATTCTCAGACCTGTTCTTTTCCTATTTTAAATGGATTCTTTCTTACTGAGTTTAGTTATTAGTCATGTAATTACAGCTCACCCTTTTATGAAGAGTGATGGAAAATGTACTTCAGCCTTCTGCAAGTGAGCTACTGCTATGTTTTTCTTTTCCTTACAGATTTGTTTTCTTGCTATCCCTTATGTCCATTGCTTTTTGCAGTCAAATTTGTGCTTTATCCTTTCTGACTTTGTTTCAGCATCTTGTGCTATTCTTTCATACTTGTCCTTAGAAGTTTGACCTGGTTTCCACTTTCTGTACATTTCCTTCTTGTGTTTCAGGTCATTGAAGATCGTGTTGCTTAGCCAAGTTGATCTCTCACCATGCTTCCTATCCTCCTACTGTGTGGGATTCTTTGTGTTTGTACCCTAAACGTAATTTCTTTAAGGAACTGCCAACTCTACTGAATTCCTTCTGCTTTAGCCATGTTTCCCATGAGAACTCACCTTTCAGTTCCCAGGGTTTATTGGACGACTCTTCTATAGAGTCCATTGGGTTTGAATTGATCTTTCCTCTTGTTCCTCATCTAAAAATAATATACATTATCACATCACAGTTGCTCTCAACCAAATTACCTTTATCCTCATGTTCCCAACCGTCCTCCTTCTTGGTTGCTTAGCAGGCAGGCTCTTGGCAGGCTGCTGTTGAAGCACTTGGCAGGCTCTGACAGCTGCTGTAGACCATACGCAGGGAGTGGTTAAATGCTGCTCATTATACGGGGAGACAGACACAGCACACTGCTTTGTAACGCACAACTGAAGATGCTCACCTAAACATTCACAGGGAAACACTTGCATCTTTTAGCTGGGCATTTAATCAAAACAAAGACAAATACTACGTATACTGAGTGTTTCAGATGATCTCCTGGGAAAGTATCTGTGTAGATACAGAAATACTTTGCCCAGCCTTGAAGTCCAGGTAAGAAGAAGGCAAAAACCTCTCCCCTATTTCCTTTGCAGACCTAGGCACAAAATTAAAATAATGTATCTCTTTGGACTGGCCTTTCTTTGTCTGAATCTTTATTTTCTATTTACCATCACTCAGAGGAATGGGAAATCTCCACTGAGGTTGTCTGATTGGTGAGTAAAAGTGGATTGTTAATAGCTTTTCATGTTACCGTGATTTTCATAATGTAGTCAAATCTCTACAAAGAGAGATTTCTTTGTCACAGAGTTGTTTATTTATTTATTTATTTATTTATTTAGAAATTGACAGCAAATCTCTCGGGAAATAAACTGAGACTTTATTTAGCTTTTGAAATCACAGCATGATGAAGTTAATCTACAGAGGATTTTTTTGGCAGTCTATTTTTCATTGCTATAGCTCTCCTTAGTTAAGAACAGGGGAGTTTAACATACAGCTAAAAGTTGATGCTACAAGGATTCTGGTGCCTGAAATGAAGAGACAGAGGCTTTCATTCACATTCTGGCTTTGCTAAGGGTAATATGCATCCTGACTCTTCTCATTTCAACACAGTTTGCAGCTGCATAGGATTTTGTCAAATGTCAAGTGTTTAAGCAGAAATTTTCCATGCTAGATATCTGCCTGCCTTTGAGCAAAAATAGTTTATTGCTTTTTATACAGAATGTTTTGGAAACTGTGCTCTTTTTTCTTAACTTAAGTGGTTCCAGTGACCTTTCCTCTGAGAAGTTCAGGTACTTTGCAGGCTTTGGAAAAACCATTTGAAAAATGAGGTTAAGGTGATTCCTCTTTGTATATTCTCAGTGAAACCTCTGATGGACTGAGGCAGCACAGGGTAGTAAACCATTTGTTCTAAATAACAAGGAAAGCATGAGCAAGATTTTTGGGGGAAAATGTTGGGGATCACTGGCAAAATAGATGCAAAGAATGAATTTTAAGAAACTGTGCCTTGAGGGGTAGTGTGAAAAATTGATGTGGGAGGTAAAGGAAAGGAAAATGTGTCAGTATAGTTTGGGAGATACTAAAATAGCTAGAGGAGCTGAAGTGCAGAGCCTGGGACTAGCTGAGTACAGAGCTGAGAGCGAGAAGCTGTGGGGCTGTGTGGGAGGCTTGGAAGAAGGAGGAGAGACAGATCTGATGAGCTGGGCTCGGAAGTGTGGTTGCTGTGGGGGGCTGTGAGGCTGACTGAGGAGACCAAGGAGGAATCTGGCAGTGGGAGCCAGGAAAGAGCTGACTTGTGCATGGGGAAGACTGAACAGCAGAATTGGGGTGAGATCTGATGGGTGTTTGGGAAGCTGGAAAACAGTATTTGCTGGGCAAACTGACTGGGAACGATAGAAGGATGGCTTTTGGAGGTGAGGCAAGAGTTTGCTGGAGACTGGGTTAAAATTTTGCCTGAGGAGTGGAATCAGGGACTGGGGATAAAGGGGTCACACCTGCGCCAGGGGTCCAGGGAAAAGCCCTGGTGCCCATGCAAATATATGTCCATCAGGAGGGGAAGTCAGTGTTGGGGAGCTGCTGGGGAGTGGGATGCAAGGAGATGGAATTGGGGGTAGTGGGAGTGGAAGACTCTGAGAAGGCTCTGCTGATGGTGGGAACAGGGGAAGCAGGGACAAGCTGTGCTAGGGACCATTCTCCTCCAGTGCCAGTAATGGCATCCTGCATACCTGAGTCTTGCCTTTTTGTTGCTGTTAGCAGGTAAGTCGGATGAACTTGAGTCTTGTCATTTGTTGTTGCTGGGTTTGTTCAGAAGACAGCAACTTGCTGCCACAGTCGGTTATTCCATTAGAGTGAGTATCATAAGATCGGTCAAGGGAACTAAATGATTCATCACTGACAATGATTTTTGTGTGTGTTGTTATGATGCCACATTAATACATTTTTTTGATAGTTTTTCAACACTTGGTTTTTAAGAAAAAGATATTCCACACAGCTTAACACACTCAGTTCACAGGATGGATGTGCTCTTGAGATGCTCTAGGGCTGTGCAGTAGGGTCTCCACTGTCTAAAGCAGATAAGGAAGGTGTGAAGTGAATCAGGCAACAGATTTTAGGATGAGAGTTTGGGTTCTTTGTCTGCCACAATAATCCCATGTGGTGTGGGGCACCCACCTTTTCAGAGACTCTGACTGTCTGTTCCCCATTTTCTGGGTACTTGAGCAGGCTCTGGAAACCAGATTTGCCAATCTGAGCATTCATATCTGTAACTGAATCGGAAAGACTGTTTTGGACTTCGAGTATACTGTAACATTAAATATTCTGAAACATCAACTCTTTAGTTTCAAGGCTGTGCTGCCAAAAGCCAGCAGACACTTCATCATATGCTTTTTATGATTTAGCTCATGCACCACTTTAATCCTATTATTTCCTAACTACTTAATATTTGATACTGCATGTGTCATAGTCTGATGTAAAAACATGTTTTGTAAAAACAGACTTTAAACGTAACATTTCTGCTGAACAGCTCGTCCTGCAATACAGAGGAGACGAGAAAGGGAAGGAAAAACAGGCCTAGATTTAGTAGGAAAAGAGCAGAACGCATACACACAGTTTGTCAGCAAGTGTAAGGATGTTTCGGGTGAGGAGGTTATTTCTATAAAAGAGCAAGCACCAAAACACCAGTGTAAGGACTTGTACTGATTCCTGTACAGAACTCTTTGGAGAAGTATAAAAAAGAAAGAGTTGGGGAAATGAGAGCAGAGGTATGGTTTTGGACAAAATGGTGTTGGATCCTGAAAATGAAAGTCAAAAGCCGGACTAGAAGGATAGAAGAAGCTGGAGGAGATAGGAGCAAAAAGGAAAATAGTTTAAGCAGAGACATTTTGTATGCACTGGAGTGTAAAAAGAGAAAGAGAGGTCATGGCTGTCATCAGTTATGGCAGAGGGGTACTAGTTGTATTCCCTCCAGGGAATACAAGAAGGATATAACAAGGTGAACAGCAATCAGGAGGTTGCCTGGAGGCTGTGTGCTAAGCAGCCAGGACTGTTACAGACAGTTCTGGCTATGCTATTTGGTGTGCAATGGCAGGAATGTATTAAGTTTACACAGGGACGTAGAAAGCAGGAGGGGACAGAGAAGATCTAGTGTTGAGACAGGGTGGGTAGACCTGAATGGCAAGGACAACATTGCTGTTACCGTAACTGAGAAGAGAAGTATGGGAGGGAACTGTGAGACAAATGAAAAGCCAGAGACCTAGTGTCACTGTTTAAGGCTGGGCTGGCAATTAAATCGGATGACAGATGCTCTGTATTAACCCATTCCTTCCCCAGAAGGGAAAGGAAAGGAGAAAAGGGAGAGAGACTTATAGGTTGGAAAATTAAAACAACTTTAATGAAACAATAACAAAGAGTATAATAATATTAATACTAATAATACTAATAATAGAAGTGAAAGCATACAAAACCAATACTGAGCTTCCCAGTGATGATCACAGAATTGCAGGCCGCGGTGGCTGGCACTGCTGATGTGTTAGGGTGGGTGCCAGGATGTCCTGGACTGGACTCAGCAGCAGAACGGATTCAGGAGCACATGGGTTGGGATCAGAGCCAGGAGAACAAGCAGAGTCCTACAGCAATGGTAGCCATGAAAGAGTGCCGAGCCCCATGATCCCTTAGCTTTATACTGAATATGATGTGTATGGGATGGAATGCTTCGTTGGTCATTTTTTGGTCACTGTTTGTCTGCTCCTTCCTGCAGGTGCAACCCTTTTATGCCTTTTCACTTGTGGAACATAAAAGAGCTAACAGTGACCTTGGTTCCCACAGGAATAAGCAGAAACATGGGCCTTTCTGCATACCAATCCTACCATTACCTTGGTAAAAACTATAAACATCAAGCGTTATCAATTCTAAAAGCAGATGCTGTCTGAAAAACATGTAGTCAACTTCAGAAAGTGCAGTTACTTAGAAGAAACTTGACTGAAGGAAAACCTACTGAAAGGAGAATTGGTCCTGTTTTAGTCAAAACCAGGACACCTCATTATCAATATAATAAGAAAAGTAGAGGGATTTTGTGAGGCCCAATCTCCTGTGAAACGAGCATGGGAGGAGGTGGTTTATTGCTACCATGGTAGGCATGCATGTTCTAAGCTTTTCTTCCATACTTTCTTTTCTTCCTTTCTTCCTCCTTTCCAAGTTTCTTAGGCTCATCTAGATTTCCTAAAAGAAAATGTTGAAGGTTGCTCTCCTATGATTGGTTTTGCAGTGGTTTAAATTGGCAGTTGATGTGTGCATGCGTGGGATTTTTAATTAAGCGTTTAGGTAAGAAGGCCCCACAGCCCGTTACCAGGTAACCAAGCAGAGGGGGTGGACTTTGTTCTCGTATTATCTGTCAGGCCCTGAATGCACTAACAGGGCACCAACTGTCCCTGCCCAGCCCTCTGGGGCTTGCCCCACCCTGCCCAAAGCCCAGGACCCCATGTCAGGCCCCCGGGGCCATCAGTCCCTTCCCCAGCACGGCTGATCTCCAGCTCTGCATGGCCCACCCACGAGCCGATGTCACCGTGGCTCTGCCTGATGATATGGTGTCTTGGTTGAACCTGGCCACCATCTCCAGGTCTTCACCCTTCAGGGGAGGTGATGGATCGAGGATGGTGAGGCCTTTGCCACACTGGCCATATAGTTATTACACTTGGCTCCCAGTTCCCCATCCTGAAGGCCATACTTACAAAATCAAAAGCCCATGGCCTTTCTGGCTACAACTACAGGAGGGAAAACACAAACAAGTTTGATCACATAGCAAGGGTTGGGTTCCAGTTCGTGACTGACTGCAATGCATTTAACGTTTAATGCTCTTTAAACATCTGTGGTAATTTATTGGATAGTTTTGCATGTTCCTTTCTATACGCATTTCCTTGAATTTGTTCTTTTCCATCTTTACTTCACTGAATTATACTTTGTGTCTTTTCCACTCCCATTTTCAACCTCCCTTTCCCACAGCATCGTTTCAGCAGGCTACACAGCCTTTCTATTTCCCATGGCTCCAGCTCCGCCAGTTTTCCTCAGGTTGCTGCTCCCTGCCTCTCTGGGAGTTTTTCTGTCAGGCTCTGTGCTGCCTTTTCCCATGTATTCTTTTTTACTCCTCACTTTGGTTCTTTTGATCCCAAAATTGGCTCTTCCTTTCACTTGCCCTTTTGTGGGCTGGTTGGTAAGAGTTTTAGCACACTGGCAGCCTAACTGGTGTTGGCAGCCCTGAAAAGGAGGATTTTAAGGAGTCATTTTAGGTGAAAAATGTAATAGCTCTGTAGGTGTTTCAGAAATTTCTTCCAAAAAGGAGGGCAGCAGAGGAGAAAGCAGAAGCTATTTGTTGGCAGGGGCTAATGGTAGCAGGGGCTAGCAATATGACTGATCAGAAAGTAAAATTAAGCTTTTAATACTGCATGAGAAATGACAGGTAAAGAAAAACCTTGGAAGGCAAGACAGGCAGATGACATGGGATGAAATAGAGAAGGAGAGGCTAAATGACAGGCATAAGAAGGTGGTGTAATGAGAATAACAAGAAGTTTAATGATGGCAATGAGGAAGGTAGCACTGCAGTTGCTGAGACCAGAAAGAAATCCGATGTAGTAATGGAGGGCTGAGATGACCACTGCAGGGAACAAGAGTTTTAGCTTGTGCCTGTGTTGGAAACCGTGGCTTTGTACCCACCTCCCTGCTGTGAAGTGTGTTATTCTGTAGGACACCCCTGTCAGCCTCTGTCTCAGTAGCCCCCAGTCCAGCTCATATGTTGTGTCCCTGCTGAGCTTGTACCCGTTCTCGCCTAACACCTTTCAGCCCTTGCTGCTGCAAGTGAGATAATGTCAGACCCTGGCTCTTGGTGGCAAAATGACCAAGATCAGATGGTTCTAGCCCCTGGCTGTCTGCAAGGTTCCTAATTCACTGGAGGCTCCTAATCCACTAATCATTTTCCACTTCATGGAGCAGGCCAGGTGCCTGCCGAGACTCTAGTTTCTGGGATCTCCCTCCCTCCTGTCCATCCACAGCGAGCTGTACAGGAACAAGGGGGCCGCAGACTTGGGTGAGCAAGGGTCTTGCTTCTAAAGGCGCAATTCACCCTGTTAGAACAGTGCACTCAGAACTGTGTCCAGCAAACTTGTTTTTCCTGTTCGTTTTTTATTCTTGCTGTTCCTGAGGTGTTTCTGCACGTCATCCTCTCCTCGCTTTTTATGTACCCATGTACATATCAGTATGTATGTGTTTGCAGTTGTCTTTTTGAAGGGATTAACAGGGCTTAAGTACAGAATGGAGCTTAGTGACTGAGAATGTTATCTTTTACTAGAGATTTTTACCTACCTTTCACTAAGCTGTCCTACTGGTACCTTTTTTTACTTCTGGCTTCAAATGTCTCAGGAACACAAATAAGTATTGTTGCAATTTCATTCTTTTAATCTGGAAAGTCCCACTTATCATCAAGTAGCGTGCAGAGGATCACTCCATGGGCTCAACTGTGACCAAGGTCTGTCTTTGCAAAAAAATGGCTTGAGACACACCTTTGTAAGTTTATCGCCAGGAGACTTTAAATCCTTATCAACCTACTTACTTAGTTTACTTGGAGCAAATAATATGCCTATATAACTGATATTAATGTGTTTCTGAACTACATGTATGTGTGTGTGTATATGTGTACACATGCATATAGTTCAGAAATATACATACATATATATACACACACACAAGTGTGTGTACGTGTATTTCTGTACTTCCATAATAGGTGCCATACATAAGGACTTATTCAACATTTCCAGTTATAGGAATTCTAATTGTTTATAGAAGTATCAAAATATTGGGTTTTTAGGCTGATTTTTTTAATACTTCTTGAAAAACTGCAGGTTTTTCAATTGCTTCAGCAGTTCCAGGAGAAGGATTAGGGAATGCTATTATGATGAATCCTTGTTTTAGCAGTTCAAGGACAGAACGATGTACCGGTGATACCTGTTCAAGGCAACGCAATCTACTCCTTCGGAGACTGTGCTACAAATAAACCTGCATGGCAGGAGGGAGAACTTCAATCTGAGTGTGATGTGCTATGTCATGTGCTCGCATGACTTTATCATTAAAACGTCTTTGGACTGTCTAAATATTTCCTAATTGAAAGAGTACTAGACATTCTGTATCAGACTTTGTTTTGGTCAGAGGAAAAGGAACTCATTACAAAACCAAAGCTGGCGGTTGGATAAGCGTGAGTGGTTGTGGTGTAGCAATGTATGGTACAAACAGTTAAAGTCCAGACCGCTAACAGACATATGGGATGTTTGCAGAAGGTCTAGTAGCACAAAATGGAAAGCAAGTCTGAGACAAATGAAGTATGAGAAAGCAATTTAACAGAAAAAATTATCCGACCACTCAGGCATATGACAATTTTGTGAGAGCCCTGGAAAAGTACAATGTCATTGTTGAGATAGGGAGCTCTTCTGGGTCAAATGATCTAGCCTGACAAACAGGGGATGTGCAAGTAGGCTGCCAGCCACTCCTTCATACCCCGTGTAGCATATAGAAAAGGGGCATGTTGAAAGTAATTAAAAGCAGAAAATCATCATAAATTTCTTGAAGGAAACAGAGGTATGGAAAGTACATTTTATGGTCAGCAAACTTGAGAACAAAGATATAAACAACATGATACGACTTCTTTCGATTTTGTTATGAGGAGTGTGTACATCAGGAGGAAAAGAATCTTAGCAACCGATTAGTAGAGGGAGATGGTAGAATTATCAGTAGTGCAAAGAAGGTTGGAATTCAGGAAATATTTCTCATTTTATGAGGGCTTCAGGCCTTTTCCCATCTCGCATGCACATGAGATGATTGGCATTGCTTTCTCCAATAATCTGTTTGCCGTTTGCTACCACTGTTGGCTTGAGCAATTGCTCTGGTTGCTCTCACATAGAAACTTTGGATTATGTTATAGGAAATGGATCTCACCAAACTGACTTACTATTTTTGTTTGGGTTTGGTTGATTAAGGTAATGACATTGATAATAGTGGATTTAGAATTGTATTAAGAGTTTGACTTGATACTGCAGCACGTTTCGGCCAAGAAGCTAGAAAGCCATCAAATCAGCTGAACACACATTGAAGGAATTAAACACTAGCTAACTGACAGGCCTCAAAAAATCTCATCACCTGGTAGAAATCCTTCTGAAAGGGTTCTACCAGAAAGGGTTCTATGACGATCATTCCTCTTACGACCTGGTTTACTGTTAAGTCATGTCCAAGAAAGAGTCATAAAATGATTTCTGATGAAATCTGCAGAATCCAGTAAGACACGCAGAGCTGAAAATATTAAGCCATAGCTATGTATGGTTGATCTATAATGATGTGATCTGAAGAACAAGCAAAAACCAACAGTGCAGTGTAAGGCTGTTATCTAGAAGATTTTATGCTTCATTAAAAATAAAAAAACAAATAAAAAATATCCACAAAACCCCCACAACTATGTGTTACAAGAACAAAGCAGTTTAATGCCCTATATTTAGGTTTCAGTATTCTCTCCTCTCTTTGGGGCTATGTTCGTTCCAAAGAGACGTTTAGATCTCTGACTCCTTGCTGTGCTATTTTTCACTAGAAGACATTTCTGTCTTTTTTTTTTTTTTTTTTTTTTTGAGTCCTAGGATACTATCTTTCCACCTTGCCCATGGGAGCCCATTCTGCTGGCCTTTGATTACAGCAGAACTAGACTACTATGGAGTTGCTGTGTTAATAGACTCACCACACCTTGACTGAGGAATGCCTTGTAGTTACCTGGTCACTTTAAATCACACTTAATTCAAGGTAGGATGAGGTAAAATGCAAATAGAAGTATTAATTCATTACATCTAAAATAGCACAATTACAAATATCTGGAAAAGACATAAGTGAAAGATATAGAAGAAAAAGTTCATCTAATCTACCGACACTGAAGGTATCACAAAAATAGGTTTTGTTTTGGATTTTTTTCCCACCTCTTTTTCATTTCCAGGTTACTTGTCCCTCTTCTGACAAAATGGCTCTCAGAATTTTTTTCCCCTCCTATTCCTCAGGTTTCTCTTAGGTGATTTTCATCGTTGGAGACCTTGCGTTACACAGAACTCTGTATTGGGGTCTCCCATCAGAAAACATCTTCAGAAGAAGCCTCCGGACTTCACCTTCAGGTAGCTTCTCTGAATTGTCATGTTGACCTCACTTGTTGATGGATGGTTTTAGCTCTTACAGCCAGACTGCACTTTGAACTTTTCTAAGGGGTCCAGACGGATTTCATCTGTCACCTTGGAGCTCATTCTGTCCCTCCTTATGGTCTGACTGTTCTCCTGAATTAAAATAATGATTCTTTTGCTTCCACAAATATACAAATGTCTTAGAAGAGGAGTTGTCTCCTGTGTTTGGCTAGCTCATAAACAGCCTTCAAGGAGGCAAGTCTCTTCCATTTCCCTCTGGTGACTCATTGACACGTTTCATCATGAAATGTGTCTTATGGCAGACCTTATATTCTGTACCAGTAATTTAATTAACAAATATATATGATACAACTATCTAAATAGGGTAAATTAATCTAGTTAATTTTCTCATTCCTGAGACTGGTATGGTATTTAAGGTATTTAAGGTAAATGAAGCCTAACCTCTTTCTTCTAAGCATACTCTAACAAGGAGTTCCTGTACAGAATTATTTAGGGTCATATTTACTTTAATTGCTACACAGTGTGAAATTGTGTCTTCAAACCACTTCTGAAAAATAATAAAAAGGAATCACTCAATCTTGGACAGCCTTTGATGCATTAGAAGTCAATAGTGAAGGGAGAATTGACATGCAGTGAAGAAAAGGTTAAAGGCTGAAGATTGACCCATATTTTTTCTTGTAGCCTTTATAATGGTCTTATGCAGCCAAGAAGATGCAAAAATATTGGCTAAATGCCATTGTGTGTAAAAAATACTGCATTCTTTTGAATGAGTATTGTAACAGTTTAATGTAAACCCAAGTAAATTGTCGATACATGTGGCTGCAGATTTGTTCATAATGATATGTACAGGTCAGAGATAGTGAACAGTCATCCTTTTCCATTTCTCGGGCCATGCCTACACCAAGAGAGATTTTAATAATTAGTAATGCTGTTAACTGTATGAGTTTCAAGATACTCTGGTAAAGGTGTGTGATATAACAGTCACCCGTCAGCCCTGAAAGGAAGAAGCCTTGTGTGCAAGTACATTTTCACCAATCTAACTAGTGCTGCCTCTACTGCTGTCTCAGAACACTCAGAAAACCAGTTTCCGTTATGGCAGCTGGGTTTTATGTACATCCACGCTGGGGGAAGTGGAGGGGTACCACAAATAACTTCCAAAGTGGTTCTGTTGTATGTTTGTAAAAACAAAACAAAACAAAGTTGAAGTTACGTCCTCGAGAAATCCGGGGAATAATGGTTTTATTGCTGGCAGGTTCAGGGTGAAAAATTAAAAAGTGGAAAAGGAAGACAGTGTTGCTTGACTTTTTTGATGGTGCAGATTTTATGGGACAGAAATAGAGTGTCATGTTTGCCAGTAGTTATGGATTTGCACTTAATTTTGCTACTTCAAATGAAAAGTGATGAAAAGCGCGCCGATGAAGAACTTTCTAATGGGGGCAACACGGTAAGATTGCACAGAGGACTTGGAGCTCTCTTGCCAGGAAGTTCAAGGGGACAGAATGAGTGAGCACAGGAGAGGGCATATGTTGAGTGTTGGACTGCATTGGCCTTCTCTCCTTTTATCTGTGAACAAGGAACATCTCCTTTTCTGTTGTTTCCTCTGCTGCTTCCATATGCTCCCTGCCACAGT
This sequence comes from Cariama cristata, assembly GCF_000690535.1. Lineage (NCBI taxonomy): Eukaryota > Metazoa > Chordata > Aves > Cariamiformes > Cariamidae > Cariama > Cariama cristata. Next base: position 19,382 of record NW_009601439.1, on the reverse strand, counting down.
GAACCATTTTGGGGGTCTTAATTCTGCAGCAGCAATGGCAGGAAACATATGTACGCTGCAGTGTCTTTGGGAGAGAGAGAATGGGAGAATTCATCTGTTGTTAGTAGTTAGGATTCTCTGCTGGAATGTGTAAGAGTTTCTCCTGCAGTGAATATTGATTTATTTGTACAAACTGGAAAGCTTCAGGGCAGGAGATGGGAAGAATCTCATCCTGAATGCATCGTAGGCTTGCAGATAGGCCTGTTGCAGGTTACAGAAAGCTTTGTAGTCCTAGACTCCAACAAGTAATGTTATTTTTAAAAAATACATCTCTGTAATCCTAAATGAGGTTATTTTTACACAATGTGAAGGGATAGAGAGTTTGGTTGGCAGGAATACCAGCTTTAAATGTGGAGAAGGGAGGAGTATTTGCTCATACACAGTTCATTATTATAAGGAAGTGGGGAATTTTGTAATGCTTTGAAATGGACGTACTATTTGTCTGTCTGGTTCGTGGTGAGTCTTTTTCGTAGGAGAATTTTTACTTATTAGCAAAGCCTCTTTTTATAGGTCTTGAAAGGTCTTTCTGCTACTGTAAATTCTATAAGAGAATACCATGTTATTTTTGTTATATCAGTCGTACAAAATCTAACTTGTATTATCTTTTCTTGTTGACAGAAAGGCAGATTTCTGCTTTAGAGGTCATCCTCCTTCCTGTGAAAATAATATGAACCAGAAGGTCTTAGTTTTCCTTCTCCCAAATTTTATTTTGGGGATATTTCTTTTTGGGTTTTTCTCTAAGAGACAAAAAAACCTAACAGGTGAGTAAAGACTTTACCAACAGAAAGACTAATGATTTCTTTAGGGACACCTTTCCCAAATGTGTTAGAAAGTAACTATGGAGCCTAAGTGATAAACGATACTATGAAAATATCCAAGGCCCTGTCACTGTGATAACTATCTTAGCAATGTATGAGAGGAAGAGCACTACAAAAAACAGTTGGCATTAGAAGTGTTAGAACATTGATCTTGCTCAGAGTAACATTACTAACATGTTGAAAGTTTTAATTTTAACAAACTTTTCGCTAAGCAGGATAGTTTACTGCATGTTTGCCATAGTGGAGTCTGGTGACAGTAAACAAAATAATTGATTTTAGCATCTTCATTAGTTTTCGTATGCAGGGAGATAGATTGAGTGCTATTATTGTGACAAAGAGACTTGTAAGTCTATTTCACACTAATGGTTTAAATTTCTTCCTTGGTTGCAGGTGCTTTTCCTGATCCCGCTGAAGATTGGCTGCCTCTTCAAAATGATCGCAAAAGCACACTGGCTTCTGTCTGCCTGAAGAACAACCTTGTTAAATTAAGAAGCAAATTGGATTCTCATGTTGCAAGCCAGCTCTTTGTGGAGCACAAACATAAATTTATCTACTGTGAGGTGCCCAAGGTAGGCTGCTCCAACTGGAAAAGAACTATTTTTCTTCTCCAAGCCGGCTTGAATGCGGAAGCTTCTGAAATTGAGCATGACCACATCCACCAAACCTCACTGATCAAAAAGCTGGTTACTTACCCTCCTGCCATACAAAAGGAATTTCTGAACAATTACACCAAAGTGATGTTCACCAGACATCCCTTGGAACGGCTGGTTTCAGCTTACAGAGACAAACTTCTGCACTCTGAGCCATTCTACAGTATCACTGTCGCTAATGAGATTAGGGCAATGTTCAGGAAAAATATGAATTCTTCTGAAAAAGTGAGTTTCCAGGAGTTTGTCAACTTCATTACAGCAAAACCGCCAAATACTCTTGACATTCACTGGAAACCAATGTTTCTGCTCTGTGATCCTTGCAACATTCACTATGATGTTCTGGGTAAGTATGAAACTCTTGGGTTAGACTCTAAGCATGTTCTGAAGGTCATTGGAGCACCGGAGAGCCTGCACTACCCCAGCTTGAAAAGGTATGGCTCAGAGAAACGAACTAATGGTGATATCACCTTGGAGTATCTCAGACAATTGAACTCAGAACAAATGGAGAAGATCAAAAAATTGTATCAAATGGATTTTTTCTTGTTCAACTATACTATGAAATATGAGGATTATTTTGCCCTGAATTACTAATGTGGGTTAAACAAAGAACAGTTTCCTTTGTGCAAAATGGGCTGAACTTGTTCTCACAGGTGCTTGATAGGTCAGCTGGTGACTGACTGCTGCTGAGGTTTTACCGGTGTTTGGAGACATGGTTTATCATCCTAAGCACTCTTATAACAAATCCCTGCCATGATCTGTTGTACTGTACAGTACTTGTATGAAATTATTGTCTTCCTTTTGATCATTAGGCATTGGAACAGGCTCCCCAGGGAGGTGGTGGACTCACCATCCCTGGAGGTGTTCAAAAAATGTTTAGATGTGGGACTTCGAGACATGATTGAGTGGGTTTAGTGGACATGGTGGCATCGGGTATACAGTTGGACTTGATGATCTTTGAGGTCTCTTCCAACCATAATGATTCTGTGATTCTATGATCATTAATGGCATATGTTTGTTTCATGAAGACTTTATAAATGATAGATTTTTAGTCTGTTGGTAAAAGACAAGGGAAGGATGAAGAATGGTGTTTTTCACAATGAATATTTTTTAGAACACCATCTTTTTCTATAAATGATTTTAATTTTTTATTAGAAAAAAACATATGAAGCAATAAATAACCCGCTTTAGAGTCAAACCACTCTTTGTCTGCAAGAGCCTCAATCATGAATCCTGTAGGAAAGGAGCAAATAACTTCAGATGCTTGAAGCTGCTTTACACAGAACTTAATGCCTGATTCTATTCCCCTCTAGCAGTGCTCTCCCCACAGCCCACCAGCCCCATCCCTTAAGCAGTATAGTTGGCAGCAATCCAGTCGGGCTTTCCCTTATATCTCTTAAAAGTCTTCTAATGAGTGGGTCTTGTGTTCATGGTGACTTTGCAAAGTCTTTTCACCACCTTTGTGAGCATTATGGTCTGGTTTAAGAGGAAAGGGCTGAAAAATGTATCTTTCTTTTAGAGTTTTTAGAGAATTGGAGGTGTTTTTTAGTTAGAGGTACCTTCTAAACTGTACAACTGGGGTGGTGCAGGATCTAAAATCTCAGTGGAAAGGTGACTCTCGTATATTCTCCAAAAGCACTTACCACCCAGTCAACTGATTGGTCAGTCAGCACAGGGGGGACAATGTTTGGACTTTCCCCATTTTTGCCTGCTGGAGCCCGTGAGCCCTTGGGTCTTACCTGAGCATGGCACTTTGGTAGGGCTGGGTAACCTCAGATAATACATTTGTTCTACCTGTTGCTTTCTCACCTCACAGGAGATTGAGTGCAAATAAATTGTAGAATTATAGTGAGGAGAGCAATGAAGCATGTGGGAGAAGCAACTCAAACCATCACCAACTTCTTATATTCCTAGGTGGCTTTGGTTTTAGATCACTGAGGGGTCTATAACTGCTACTATATTAAGTATGAGACTTGCCCCTTTTTTTTCGAAAACCTGTTGCCTAGTCACGTTGAAAATTAATTTGTGACCATATTAATTGTAGCAAGTTTTAGAAACTAATTGTGAGTATTAGCACCACCTTTAGAAGATATCAGTCTCTCAAGAGGTAACTTGAAAATCTCTCAGATGCACTTAATTCCTATCAGCTATATCTGCATATGTACACAGGCTGTCAGGCTAGTCTTGGATCCAAAGTTGGCTCACAGCTTCTCATTACATAGAAAAGGACAGGGACAAAATAACTTAATCATACTGCAACCGCCAATCTGTGTAGCCATTGCCGCCAGCAGCATGGCCAAGGGAGAGGGAAAAGGAGACTGGGAAAAATGGATGCACCGGGATTTGCGTCATGAGGGTTGTGAAGAGAGCTCCCAGTGCAGAGAGTAGGATGCAGGGGTGGTCTACCCCAGAGGGAAGATGCAGTGATATATTGGACATCAGCTGGAGACACTGATGAGCCCATGGTGACAGGAGGAGGCAGAGGAAGAAGTTCTCTTCGTCCTTCCTTGACGGCAGATGGTACACGAAACCAGAACTACTGTTCAGTACATCTGGCAGCTCTTGCATGGCTGACTATTCCATAAATGGGGCAGCTTTGGCACGGGGAGAGGTCCAAAGTGAGAAGACCAAAAAAGAACAGCAGAACAATTATTTTTAAAAATAGCTTGTGATTTTATGCAGAGTGATTCATGGTTCTGAGTCTTACCCTCACCACCACCATATTTGGTGGCCCCACAGTCCTGCTGTCCCGCAATATTGGATTGCTCATGCCACCCTGTCAACCCTGTAGTTCACATGGATTTTTTTTTTTTACCTTTTTAATTGTGCTGAGGCAGAGGAAGCTGGAAATTACTTCCATCACAGTTAAGGCTGTGCAGAGGGATGCAGTCTCCTTCCCCCCCCCCCCCCCCCCCCCCCCCGGAATCAGAGCCATCTACAGCTATGTGCTTCTCCTACTTCCTTTGCCAGATCATGCAGAGGAAGAGGGGAATAAGATTTGCTTCACAACTTGCTCCTACGTGATAGATCCCTCCAGAGCTATAAGCTTCAGCAAAGATACTTTAATTTTCTGGCACCATCCGCCAGCCTAGGAAAACTCTGAAGAAATGATACTGACAGAGTTTGATAGGTGTCTTTGCTCTCAGCACTCTAGCTTTAACACTCCCCTCCAGTTTCTTGCTGTTAGATGTGAGTGGCTTTCTATTCTTATTTCCTCTTTCACACAGGATCAGATATTCTTCCTACAGTGGTGACAGAAAACGGATGGCTAATTCAGTCATCACAAGCACTAGTCAGTAGCAGAAGGCTATCTATTGATGCAGAAAAATCTCCGTAACTATTCACAACAGACTTTCAGATTTGCCTATAGGAAAATGTAAGTAGCACATTGCCTGGAACCACTGGCTGCTGTAATGCTGTTTAGCTGGTGTGGGTCTCAACGAAAAAAAAACTGGAGAGGATATGTGTGCAAATAGAACAACAGTTTTAGGAAGCAGTGATATACAAGAACAGTATAAGTTGTGCATTACTAATGCTAACAAAATGAGAATAACGGGTTGATATCTGTTGGAAAATAGAAAAAAATGTACATTACCTTATAAAGCATCTTGTAGCATTCTCCTGCAGGCACCTTTTAATGCTCAACCCAATTTTCTGCATTTCCATTTCTGTGAGCTTGAGAATACTTCCTCACTGTCTGCTCCCCCCCTGCTGCTGTGCAGTGGGACAGGAGCACATAAGAGCTCTCCAATATGTTTCAGAGTTAGTGAAAATAATGGCGAGTTGCTATATGTTGTAAAAAGCTTTCACAGCTTGCAAAGATGGGCATGGAAGTTTGGGCTGAGCTCAAAAAATGAGTCTGCAGGAGAAAATTGCAACGTCTTTAGTACTTGCATTGAGTTGGCTGCATTTTTTTAGTGATAGCTGTCAAGTGGCAATGCTTGCGGAAAACTCCGGTCTGTAATATTTCCTAATGTGTGAACGACTGCCTGTTCCCCAGAGCAGAGTGGGGATTGTACTGCCTTGTTTATTCCCCAGGTGAATCCCAAGGCTCATTCCACTGGACAGCATTGTACGTTTGCTGATGAAAGGGCTTACTGTTACTTCATTCTCGATATTGTCATGTAATAAAAGTTGATGAAGGCTCTGGACCTCATCCTAGCCAACCCACAAGAACTACAGGACACCTGTAAACTTTATGATGAAAATAATATGACGACTGTCTCTTCATGACCTGGGAGAGAGGTTTCCTGTATTGTCTTCCCTACCAGTGTACTGTCGAGAACAAAGGCTCTAAGCTGAGGCGGCCTCCCTTCCGCCTTTGCCTAGAGAAGAAGTCCCAGTGGTGCTTCTTTCCTTTGGGTGCCAATTCTGGGTGATGTTTTCCTGGGAGGAAAGCGGGTGCTTGCAGATGGGAGCAGGGGTGGAGGCGGCATGGCAGGGCTTGGGGCTCAGGCCCCACGGTGGATTTGAAGGGGCAGGGGGTACCAGAATTTATCTTCTGATTTATTGTTATATGCCTGTGATATGAGCATTGCTATGTTTCATTTCTAATTACTATAATAAACTGTAGTGAGTTAACACATTAATCTATTTGTTCATCCTTCTCAATAACATCTGTTTAAAAAAAAAAAAAGACTCAGAGCTATTCCATCAAATCATAACATAAGCCACATGCTATCAGACAACAATAAACACAAAGCCATTTGGCTCTGCTTTTGTACATTAATGTAAAGCTGTCTCACAGAACTTTTAAAGAATTGAAATAATTAGCAAATACTAATGAGTGTTCTGGTTTGGAGAAAAGATGGACCTAAGCGGGGAAAGGAAGAGAAACAAAAAATCTCGCAAAGTCAAGCTCGCAGCTTTCCTACAAACCTATCTATCAGCAGTGAGGAAATAAAAGAGAATTTTCCTGTTCTCATGGATATCCACATACATATCCTTTCAGGATAGGTATCCACAAACCTGACATCATACTTTCCTTGTGAAAGTATAACTGATCTGATAGTTGATCAGTGTAAGTCAGCAATGGAGACCATGTCACCAGTTGCTCCTTGAAGTGGACGTTTCCTACACTTAAAAGTGATGATTCTGCCCGTAAGCAGTCTGAATTTTTCACAAACAGATTTGAACGTGTGTCTTAACAGGCAAACTGTGATTAGTGGTTTTCTTATTCAGAGAACTTCCCAAAGCAGGATAGAAGTGAACAGAATAAAAGGTGTGAGCGATGAAACGTGGAGTGTTTGCTGCTCCCCAGAAGTGTCCTCTGACCAAGGGGAAGAAGAGGAAACACCACCTGTGCAAGTCATTGTGCATTGAACAAACTGCAGCCCTCACGGCTCACAGCTGGAAGGTGATTCTCTTTCTGCATTCAGACTGTTAATATGACAAAAGCTTTTAGCTCTATGGCCTCTAGTTTTCTTGGCTTGTCTGTCATAGAGGTAGAACAAGAAAAGAAAGATGGAAAAGGGAAAAGGGAAAAGAAAAAGACGCTAATGCTCTGTCATTGTGGTGTAGTCCTGGCATGACTTCTCCCTGTCACAGCACTTCTTATCTCCCCTCTAGAGTTACATGCTAGGTCATGCTTTAAAATTAAAAAAAAGTTACTAAATTATATAACTTACATAAATGAATGTAAAGCAAATAAAATCAAAACAGGCAGAGGATTTACCTGATAGAAGTGTCTGAAATTTCAGTAAGTCCTCCTGGAAGTTTTGACCAGGTATTGAATGTACACAGGTGTGCAGTTACAATGCTGCTTCTAGTAAGAACTAATTTTAAAGAAAAAGCTCAAGTAATCATAAGTGTCAGTCAGTATACTGAGACTAAAATTCCAATGAATCAGCAAATCAAAAATGAATGATACATCACAGGATCAGGTCTGTGAAAAGGAACCAGCTCAACACCGTTTCAGCGCTACTCATGTACGTCTCACCTTTGCTGACAGCTACTAGAACATTTTCCTTATACCTCCAGGATCCTTATTGTAGCTTCTTCTGGAGATGTACAAAAGCTCAGCAAGATGAAAGGGCTTTCCCAAAAAGTCCCATCATCCCACCCTGTAGAGACATCATTAACAAGATTATACATCATTTGTGGTGTCCCACCAAAGGTACAGCAGTTCAGCCATTACTAGAGCTCAGAGCAGAACTTAGCAGGAGTACCCAAAGCCAGGTAGGCATACTCCAGTTTATATTTCTATGATTTAGCAGAAGTATGGGGAAAGCTTTTTACCTACAAATCTATGACTAACATCCTGACTCCCACCTCACTTGATTGTATTGTTCTGCCTTTTTTTCCCAGATCCCTTCTTCAGTATTCACCTGAACTGCATGTATGGACTCCTGCTGAGTTCCCACAGTTAGGGGCCACCAAACAGGTGCTGCTGATGCTGACTTATTCAGGCACAGGTTGTTGCCAGGTGCATGTTGCTGGATGTCTTGCAACTATTGTAAGAAGGCTTTTTGTGTGAGAAAGTTGTTCAAGCACCTGCTCCGTGAGCGAGATATTACTACAAAGTGAGATGTGAATATAAAGTGAAGGATGTTTTGAAGGCATTCCACCCTCCCCCCAAAATAAACTCATCTTCCATTCAGATAGATTTAGTGGGTAATGGAGAAAGTGAAGCTTGGGATCATCGACATCAAGTCTCAGAGGCCCCTGCTAATTATAAACCAAAGGAGACAGGAAATCCTTTCTCATGAGGGGCCATCATTCTCTGCAGGGTTAAGTTTTGTTTATCCCCAGAGATTTGTTCAGACTTGTTCCCAGGGGTGCCTATATAGTAAAGGAGCCCCTTGAGACTTCTAGCTTTTGATAAGCATGGAAAAATAAAGTGATGAAGTTGGGAGAGAATCCACCTGACATCTGAATATTAAACAGTTGATTCTGGATCCATCCTGTTCCAGAAAGACAGCACAAGTAAGAAACAAAAACAGGGGAAAAATCAAATTAATATAAACAAAGATTTTTGGTATACAGTAACTGAATCGTACATTTTTTGGTCTTTGTTTATTAGGTTCCTATCTGGAAGGCTGAGATTATGGGTTTGGCTTTTTTGGGGTCTTGCTGCACAGCGACTGTTGCTACAGGTAGAGCCCTTCAGGTTTTGTAATTTTAAACAAAGGGTCACAGCAACACTTTTATTTGTAGTAATAATCTTTGTTGCTGTTCAGAGCCAGACACCCATTCAGCTGCATACCATGTCAGAATTTGGATTTGTTCCCTAAATTCCTGTTGCCCTAGTTGACATGCCGCGGGACTCTCAGGAGTACCCTGTCTCACTGCTGGCAGCTGACTGAGCACGACGCGTTAGGCATTGGGTACAGCCTCCGCCAAGGCTTTTCATTCTACTCAGGTTTCGGGCTTTTGTTTGTATCTGAAACAGATTTGGCCTCCACATTCTGCAAACTGCAGGTTTAGGAGTTGATGAGAATATTTAGTCTCTCTAAAATTGTAATAATATACTGCCTGGGGACTGCAGCCCAACACTGCTGCACCTTGAAGTGGAACTGATCACAATAAACGCTGGTTCATCAAAGACTCCTTGTCTCTTAAGTCCTGCTCTATAATTAAGCTTATATTCACCTGACTTGCCCCTGTCAAAAGGCCTGGGGATGCCAGATACACTGTGCTTCACCTTTTCTAGAAAAGTTTTTGGTGGAATTCCTGCAGGTGTTGAAATTAGCATTCAGTGCTTTTGTACTAGTATGTGTAATTGTTAATTCCCCTGCAAAGAAATCTCCTAGACATCTTAGAAAATGAACCTGAAGGGGTCCTCAAGAGACAGTCTGGTCCAGGATTTGTTACCTCTCATTTGCTGGCTCATGGCACCAGAGTCCTAGGTCCCCACTAAACTTCCTGATTTTAACTTAAGGCCCTGCCCACAATGCCAGCTGCTGCCTGCAACTGGCTGAAGAAGCCTTTCATCAAACAGCTTAGCAAGCCATTTTTTTTCCAGGCTTTGCACACTGGTTATATTTCATGGAACTTTTGTTCATCTTTGCTGCTCTCCTTTCAATTCTCTCCAGTTCTAGGTGGTCTGCACCTCTCCTGAAGGATGAGTCCCAAAGCTGGGTGCAATCCTGTCACTTTACAAGTGCCACATAGATTGAAAGCATGAACTTAGGTATGTCACATATTACATTCCCATTTGTATTGTGAATTCAATGTCACCCTTGGGCTAGTGCATCACCTCTTGTGGTTTTAAATCTGAACCATATTACTGCCTCTAAACATACCAGGACTTGAGATGTGGATTCTAATCCAAGCTTTTGAACCTGGAGCTGTTCAAACTTTCCAGCCTCATACAACCAGACTTTTGGACGCTGTTGGTTTGGTGTTTTTGTTTGTGTTTTTTTTTGTTTTTTTTTTTTTTCTTTTTTTTTCTTTTGGCAGCTAGCACCCTTGGAAATCAGACAGATTGAAACGCTGTTATGTCTTTGAGGCGAGTAACCAACTATTCATCCAAGTTCATATGGGGCCATCTGTTGGTGAAGTGTGGGTTGGGCAAGAGAGATCACCCCAAGAGAGGTACTTGATGGCTGGTGTGTTTCAATTAATTCTTTTTTTGACCTGAAGTCCTGTATCTCAGGAGTCTCATGCCTGTTCTTTCTCTCCCTCTGCTTCTTTCCACCTCTCCCTCTGAATATCTTCCACTTTCCCTAGGACAAGAATTCAGTTTCAACTTGGCCACTAGTGGCTTTTTTTGTCCCAGTAGTTTCTTCATCAGTTTGCCACAAGCCTTCTGCCCTAACTTGCTAAGATGTAAGGACTGTCCAGCTTCTGGCACTGGAAATTACCTTGTGCTGCTCCAGCAAGAACTTCTTGTTTCTGTGTTGCACTTAGCTTCTTCCATGGTGAAAGCCTATTATCTCCTTTTTTTTTTTCCCTGCACCTGGGCGGGAAAATATGGCATTACAGATTTGATTTATCGGGGCCCTCATTAAGCTCTAACTGAACTTTATGGTTCAATGTTATATAACAATGAATTATGAAGACAGTTAATTTTCAGCTGCCTACATTTGAAAAGACATTTTCTTCTGCGTGCTTCGATGCATCTCTGTTTCAGGGACACATTTACCCATTCACCTTCTTTGAGTATCTCTTTATGAGTTTGCTCTTCATGTGACAATCTGAAAAACAGGGTGTGGTATATTGTTATGTATGAACACCTAACCTGCCATTAGGCATCTTCTGTGTAAAGTGCAGCTCAATACCTCTATTATTAATCTCAGCCAAAATTCTGCTGATGTATTTACACGATGAAATCTGAAGATAATACTGTTTTCCAGGAATCCATATGCGTGTGTATTAAAGGGAAAAGGTTTTCATGAAAATGACCAAAAACTGCCTGTGAGGGAAATGCAGTTCCTAGAATGGAAATGAAATCCAGCAAACAACCCCCTAGACACCTCATATCACTCTCCCTGTATCATCTCAACCTAGTGTTTCAATTTCTGAAGGTGCTTATGTCCTCATGAGGCAATTTCTCAAACTCTTTGGCAAGTACTTTGATAACATTATAAGAGAAATAGGATTCATTGTTCCTCCAACTGATATACAGAAAAAAACCACAAAAACATTATGTTCTAGTTAGTAAATATCATAACTAATTAACAGTCACCCTTGCCAACTTAAAAAAAACAACAACCCAAACAAAAGAATCCAAGCTAAAATCAAAGATTATTTCTTCAGGTTAATAACAACCCCACTGGGGAAGCAAAGGTCTTATCCTGGCGATTTCAAAGAGGATGTGGTTTTCTTTGCTTCCTGTCTGGTCATCACGCAGCCTTGCAAAATTGTACATACCTAAGGCAATAATGTATTGGATGCATGAGTAAAATACCCTTGACAATTTTAATTTGTTTTGCTGTATTTTTTCCATGATGTTAAAGACCACATTAATAGTTTTGGTTTTTTTTTTTTATGCCAGTAAAAGCATGGAGTATATTTCCCCTAGTACTTTTGCAGGGCTATTTTTTTTATCAGGACAAATTTTTCAACTCGTCCCATCAAAAAGATGAAACAGTGGAAAGCACCGTGAGTTCAGGAGGTTGGAGGAATGCTTGGTTGCTAAGTCACCTATTCTGCCAGAGTAATCAGAAGAATTTGCTGAAAGATGGACCACCCCTGGCTTATAACATAGTAACGTAGTTCCTTATGAGGAAGACTACATGGTTTAATCCTGTCTTGCTTTCAGTGTCTTTTTCCAGCTATCTGCTGTCTTTGAAAGAGAAACAGAGATGGAAACCAAATCTAATTATCTGCAATCCCAGTTTTGTTACTGAAGAGAACTCTTTGAGCTCTTAGCAATGGCAGAAATACCAAAGACAAGTGCCAGATACTAGCTCAGCACACGGATATGGCAGCATTAACTTTTGCAGCAGGGTCCTGGGTAGTTTATTCAAGTACAGAATTGAAGAAACCCTTCAGAACAATGGTGTAGAAAATCTCATAATTTATCCACTAGGCTGAAGGAGAAGACAGAGCATTTTATATTCTGATTTGAAAAAAACCCAAAACCCCACAAATAAAAAAGACAGATCCGTGACCGTAGGGAAAATAGACCTTCTCACAGTCCACATTATTGATTTACTTCAGCAGAAATTGAGAGTTAATATTTCTTTAATGCAAAAATCAGAGATTATTTCTGCATTTGGCCTACTGCCTGCTTTACTTTCAAAATAATATGAAAAAAAAGGTAATTAAAACGTCATACACATTACCACAGAGAAAGCTTGGAAGAACCAGACTTTAAGCGAACCTTTTACATGTTATTTTATCTACTTTTTATACTGATTTACTTTTGCAACAGTTAGTGCAATAGGCTGTCCATTGTTATTGGTTACACAGCATCAATGGTTATGTCATGCTTGCATTAGCAGCATCATTACAGTTAGTGTGTTATTGCTTCACAGTTTAAGAATCTTTTCAGACACTTTTTAGAGGCATTACTAGTAGCAGTAGTTTTGGAGACTTCTAGATAATAACAGAATATGGGTTCTCTGTTTTGAAGACAGAACCACTAACGTAACTCAGCGCAAACATCAAACTTTATTTTGGTTTAATCACTGCTTTGGTACCGATAGCCTTACAATGACTGGCGCTACCAAAGCAAGCTATCCATAGCTTGTACGGAAACCCGAAAGTTAAACTTTACAGGAGGAAGGGGTCGCTTGTGAAGAGTTGGGTTTCCCTGGCGTGGTGGAAGGACCTCGTGATCACCTGGAGCTTGACCCCCACCAGGCTGGAGGTGAGGCCACTCTGAAGTGCTGGCATAAAGAGGTACAACCCTATGGCACAACACCTACGTTGGCAGTGAGGTTGGAAATGATCTTCTCATGCTATATTTTATTTCTGCTGTTCTTGGTGAATTTCATAGATCACTCTTTTCTTTTTGACACACTTAGGATGGACTGGAGGAAGTTGTTAGGCAATACGCTCCTTTGCAAGACTCTGCACTTAAAGCATATGCCAGATACAGGTAGTGAAAAACCCTTTGAAGGCAGCGACCATAAGCATGTACTAGTGCTTATGTACTTAGTGCTAAATTTGCTCCCATGACTTCAAGTAAAAAAAGCATGTGTAAGTACTTCTCACAGGCAAATAAATAAATAGCATGCAAATATTTAATTTTATGAAACATCAACAACAAAAACCCTAGACAAAATATTTTCTGAATATTTTTGCAAATTATGTTAAATTTTATTCTATCTTGTATTCCTATTTATATTCTATATTTCAGTTGAATCCAGAGGACAAATAACCAAGTCTTGTGAATAAAAATCCCTGTCAAGTTCTTCATCATACCGTGATCTAGGCTACAAAGCTGGGCAAATGTCTGTGCCAGCAGGCATGCTGGGAATATGCAGGAAAAAGTGAGCATTGTTATAGGCAGATTTGCACTAATTTGCAATTAGGTCATGCCAAAGAGCACCTGTATTTCCTAAAAAACTACAAAACATCCTGAGCAATTTTGCACAAGCGCAGACTAGACCCTTATATTAAAACAAAGTTGCTTGCTCGTTGCTTAGTAATTACTCCTGCTTACCTTTTTCTTAAAATACACTCATATGGCATCATTAATATAACTAGAGTGTGTCTGTGACTTTTCAGGATGTATTTAATTTTTAGTGCAGCACTGTCAAATGAACTGGCAAAGCAAACCGTGTGGACAAAGAAATCTTTAAAGCACTAAACTTCCCCCTCCCAGCTCTTCAATTGTTCAGTAAGAAGTTTTAGGAGTTTTCCAGAAATTTCCCTCTTGAAAAGGGAAATAAAAGCCTGTGACTGTTGGGGTATAAACTTTTGACCACATTTGTGTAGTAACATCCTTCATTAAAAAGACTATTTCAATTCAGCTACCATGCCAGTTTCATTGCTGTAATAAATACTACTAGTGATGGTTTCTGTGGAAAACATTAGATTCTGCTTTAATCTTTGTCAAAATCTAGACTAGTTATTTCAGACTTTCAGTTTTCTCCATAACCTGGAGGGGTTTTTATAATTTATACTTTTAAATGTCTTAAAAGTGGAATAGCCTCTTGCTGAGATGTCTTTTAATCTCTTCTGATAGGGAAGAACCCTGATTTGTTCTTTAAGTATACCCCTGGATTGCAGGGTGAACAGATGAAATTAAACTTCTAGAAACAGTCTGTCTGCATTCACGATGAGACATATCCTGCTCTTCTTTACACCGTTATAAAACAGGAATAAATCCACAGAATTTAATGTAAGCATCACTGTAAACCCAGGCAAATATGTCCTGATGTTCTGAGGGGCTATAAATGGCTAGCCAAAAATAACAACCGTGCTTACTTAAAGTATAAAGCTAATAAGTGGTTTCACTGCAGTAATTGTCTTTAAATCAAGTCTTCATACTGAAGTTCTCACAGGGAACTATGAGGAAAGTGGTTGTTAGGGTGAAGTGTCACCTGTAATCATCTCAAACACATGACAGCAAAACTTCCTCTTGTTTTGTTATGTTTTTGTGTGGGTTTTCTGCTAAAATGACAGTTGTGGAAGATGAATCTTTTATTTAAGCTAAGTACAGGCAAAACACAAGCAGAAACCATGACAGTATCTCAGATGCTCTTCTACAAAGCTGCAGGCACTTTGAGGAGGGAGCACACAACTCACACATCAAACTAACAACCTGCAGCTAGTGATGCTGCTACCTGGCTGCTCCTTTCAGCACACGCTTCCCATCATGGGATAGCACACCTGGGACCCCTTCTCCTCCCCCATTTTATTCTATTCCCTGGATATGTTGACCCCCAGGCAAGCAGTAAGAGTGCGAGGGAGAAAAATAGTGGTGACAGGCTGAGAGGGAAGTGGGAAGAAAAGGCCTTACTCTTCCCCTTTCTTTCCCCTGCAACTGGCTGCAGTATGAGATGGGGCAGATGTGGGAGAAAAGTGTTTTTTCTCCCAAGTGTTTTCCCCTCTGTTGCGACCTTCCCTCCTGTGTAGCTCTTACTTCCCACAGTACTTCCCTGCAGAGTAACCCTACGCTCTATATACCAGCAGACCACTGCGAGTCATTTTGGTAGCAGGGGTGCTCTGTATGCTCCTTCCTTCCCCCGGGCCTTATCCTTCTGTCTTTTCTCACTGTCATGGCTGTCACCTTATGATCTCAAACACTTGGAACCCCTTTTCCCAGGGGACAGTGGCATCAGGCTGTGCTTGAGGTATGTTGTCTCCCCGACTAGCTCCCCCTCTTGCATCTCAGTACATGGGGTAGCGGAATACTTGGAGTTCAGGCATTATGACTTGGAAATGTAATTTTAATGCCAGTCACGAGGGGACCTTCACAGTTTATTGTCTCTTTCTGCCGGTTCACCTGACCCATACACTGGGACCTATACCACCATGCTCACTTCCACCAATATACCACATCTCCCTCGTAGCTGAGGATCTGCTCAAATTACAGTTTCTCCTGATAAGGCAACTGTCATATCCTTGGGATCTGCATCCAACTTTATTCCACTGCTTAAACTCAACAACACCTTTCCTGTGTTTCCCCAGCAGTTTTGGATTCCCCTTTCAGGTCATCAACTTTCCATAGCCTCTGGATTGCTCAGGAGTAGTACTATGGGGTACTAGCAGCTGAGCTGACAGCAGGGCTAGGGAATGGAAAAGGTGATTTCTGCATGTGCTGATCCATAAGTTGTGGGCCAGAGATCCAGGGCAGGGGACAGCTGAAGCATTGTTTGTGTCACTGCACATCCTAATAATCCAGCCACAGTATGATTTTAAAAATTGCTGCCTGAGTTACAGCTATGCTGCTTCTTTGGTAAAAGCAGATTCCTAAAATCTTTCTTTCACATGGCATTCATTGAGCAGACATCAAGAGTTTATATGAAAAAGACTCCAAGCCTTGCATAGCGAAATTTGGCAAATAGCCTCCAAAAATTAATCTGAAAAATAAAGAGCTCCTATTGCAGCAATTGCTTTCACATCATATAACCTGGGTTTGGAGTGTCATTCTCCTCTGGCATGCAGTAGCTATGCACTCGGATAATTTGATCTCGTTATGTTTGTATGACAAAAAAGAGGATGTGACAGTAACGTGCACGGACTTGCTCCCTTAATCTCATGAGGAGCAAAGAGAGCACTGCTCCTCTGCCAGCTACACCAGCTTTACCAGCTGGCCAGCCCCGAACCTGCTCCGTGCAGAGCAGCAGCATCTTTCCGCAGCGTTGCTCCTGACTGACCCCACTCCTGACGGGAACTCGGCCCACCCGTCCCCTTTCTTTTTCACTTTCCAGGCAGAGCTGTGATCTTCATTTCAGCCACGGGAGGGAACCGTCGCCTTAGTCATGACAGGTCTGTGGGCGAGGTGGGATCTTCCCTTAGGCCTGAAAGAGGTATTAGAACTACTTTTAAACCTTATTTTGCTTCTGTCTGTTGCATCCAAGAGAGACAGGAAAATCACAACTCTCAGTCACTTTTTCTTAGGTCATGCTCAGCTTGGAACTGAAGGACGTGGTGGTTCGCAGCTCTAAGTCCTCTGAGAAGGCTCATGCGGGCAATGAACTATTTTGTATGTGCTAAGCAGGCCAAGTTAAACCTAAGGCTCCCCTCTAGATCAGATTTAAACTGTCTACGTGAAATCTTTCAAATCTGTTTGAAGTGTCCACAGTATCTTTGCATCTGTATTGTCAAGCCTTAGACACCCTATGGGAATGCAAACTAAAAGAGAGTAAAGGCAAGCAATATGGTAATGATAACAATGTTTAGAAAGAGATTTCATGGGAATGAAATAGTCTTTTTTTTGCCAATATAAATAAAGGCAGAAAGTTCTTTTTGTAGCAGGAGTGTGTGGAATGTGAAACCCTGGCAGTGAGAAGCAATACCGATATGAATCGGAATGACTGCGGTAAACAAAACTCTTTACCCCTGGAGGTGGGAACGTGATCCGGTGGTTACAGTAGCAGAGAGCAAATCTGAAGTGCTGGTTTCTGCCCCTGACTCACTCCCGTACTGTCCGTACCTCAGTTTACCCACCTGTAAAATGGAGACACACGTATCTGTATCTTACCAGATCTAGGTCTTGCCAAGCATCATTAATGGCTGCTGACAGCCCTTGGCAGTCAGGAATGCAGGATTTCAGAAGTGGAAAGTACAAGTCATTACCACTTCGCCAGGACATAAGCACCACTTCTCTTGCTAAAACAGTTGTACTCTTACAAGCAAACGTGGAGACACCCCACTGACTGAAGAATCTCTTTTTATTCTCCTGATGGTGTTGAAAGACTTTGAGTTAAATCTTACACACTTCAGAGATCAGTAGCTCTCTAAAGCTGATACAAAAGCAGTCAATTAAACCTATCTAATCTTAGCCAACCGATCACCACCAATCAATATTATTAAAAGGACATTTTTCTACTTTTATACATGTATTAATTTATTAAAATTAAATGTATTACATATATTTTTTCTATCTTCATTAGTTTAAAGTAAAGCCTTTAAAATTATATTTTGTAACCGAATAATTAACTAATCTTAGCCCTATGTGGAGTGAGTTGGTGGTCTCAGAACCGTTCCTAAGGTTAAGGTTTCCTAAATAAGAAAACCTTTTAAATAAGGTTTCCTAATCATAGACCACACATAACCGTGTAATTGCAGAATCAGCAGACAGAGCAACAGCTAAAAGAGGCTGGAAACCGAAATGACCTTCCACATGCGTCAGGGCTCCCTGAAGGGTTCCTGTTTGACCTGTGAAATCTCGCACTTAAACCTCTCTCCTGTGAATAAACTTTTTCTATCTTGCTTGCCTACAGACGGAAGCTGCAACAGCTATGTAAAGTAGTTAAATAAGTCCAACCTGTGTGTGTATGTGTAATCTTGGATACCTGTTTAAAACTGGCCTCTGCGTTTTCTGCTCTATCTATAAGTTTATCACTGTGAGTCTTCTTATAAAACCATGAATTATAAAATGCTTTTGATTAAACTGTTATGACTTTAGGTATGTATTAGGCCTTATCAGTCTTCATGTTTTGAGACTGGCTTTCTGCACTATAAAATTTGAAACTAATTGCAAAGTTAATAAGAAAAGTGATGACTCTGTATCTCCTTTCACAAAGAATTTAAACCCGTTACGGTCTACCATGAAGGAATACCCTCCTACAGGCCTTCTGATTTTCTGTCTGTCTGTTGGTGAAAAGCTGCACTGCCAACCATTTTCTTCTGCACTTTACTGCTAGTATTTTTACATAATTTGGCAGTAGCTGTCGCCCCTGCCTCACCCACCACGTACACCCTGGCAGCTCCTTGGGAGAACTCCCACAACTGCTTCTACGCAAAGAACTAAATCCACCACAAGACTTGGCCATTTAGGCTGGAAATCCAGACTGTTCAAACACCTGGCTAGGCACCACCTAATTCTAGAAAAGCGTCTGAAGACGCCTGATTTTTTATTTATGAAGTTCCCCAGCTGCCTTCCTGTCTGCTCCCGGGCATTTGCAAGCTGTGGGCTTTGTAAGCGGCACGGCAGTTGCCTCAGGAGGAGGCATGTCATGTGGTGCCTGTTGAAACGGACTTTTTCAAAGACTACCTGCAAGGTTGGGCTGTAAAACAGTCAACTGCAACCGAATAATCTGAACAAATCAAGACAGGTTGACAAATTATTTAGTGTCGCAGGACCAAGGAGTCCCAGCCGCGGCCTGGGCTGTGCTGCATTACGTGTTGAGAGAGCACAGCCCCTTTTGCGAGGAGCTCACAGCCCAAGTACCAGGCAAGAGACAACAGATGGCGAGAGACAGATGGGAGAGTAGAAGGAAACAACGAGATAAATGAGCAAAAAAACTAAGTTGAAGACTTTAGCATTTGGTTCCAAAATTATTAATTTTACTAATCATCTCAGCTGATGTAACCCTACAGTAGGACGCCTTTCCTATTCCAAAGGTCTTAGTAGCTGCAATTACAACCCATGCCGCAGCCCAGCATGGGTTACATTTTAGGTAGAGTGGGAGTCAAGCAGGCGAGAAGTCCCGAGGTGGGGGGTGTTGTTTGCTGAAATTCATTCAGTGCAGGGCGCCGGGGTATCTCGGCAACCCGGCGCGTAGGGCAGCCTGATTAAGCACAGCTCAGTAGGTAAAGCGCTGACGGATGGAAAATTCAGGCTTCGCAGGAGGCCGTCTCTGCCCTGCAGCCTCTGTCCCACGCAAGCGAGCCCGGTCGCAAACCATCGGGGGATGTTACACGTGAGACGTGAAACCTGACCTCCTGCGCCCCAGAAGCACCGAGCGTGGCCCACGCAGCGAGGCGGCCGCCCCGCCAGCTGCTGCACCACGCACTTCGGCGGGGCTGACTCACTAAATGGGTCACTCACGCACAACGACCCGGTTCCCCGCGCGTTGGTGACAACTCGGTC
>NW_009601438.1:1830-2190 GCF_000690535.1 Cariama cristata | reverse complement strand
AGGAGGGGAAAAAACACGTAGGAGCTGTGCGGGTCACTCGTGGAAAGCCGGAGCCTGAGAAAGCGTTGGAGGACGGGGAGAAAAAACCCTTTTTTTTTGGTCAAAACGGAGAAAAATTCTTTTTTTTTTTTTCAGTGTAGAATTAAAACATTTCTTGCTGGTGCCAAAGTTTTGCTGATGCTTTGGGTGGGCTTGGAGGAGCTGAGGGAGAGGGGAGGAAAGGGGGAGCCCTGCCTGGGTCCTGCCGGGGCTTTTTTAGCCCATCTTTAACCCCCAAATCCGGATTTGGGTTTTAACCTCGGGAAAGAAGAATTTCCTCAGGTTCTCGGCGTTTACGATGAAGTCTCAGGATTAAAATGA
>NW_009601438.1:0-1799 GCF_000690535.1 Cariama cristata | reverse complement strand
TCAGGGTTATTAATTGCCGGGGAGGATAAGTAGCCATACCTGAGATGGAGGCACAGTCCCACTCGTGGGTGAAAATCCAGGTTATTCCCAGCCAGGCGGAGAAAGATGCTGCAAAAAGCAAACGGGCCCATCCCACGCACCGCCCGCACACGTTTTGGGGGAAAAGACAGCGATTTCAGCCTCTCTCTGCCAAGGTGGAGTCATGCATCGGTTTATTTCCCTCAGCATTTCTTCTCCTTTAAAATTCAGCCCAGCAAATCATTGTTTGGAACAGGCTGGGATCTCTCCATTTACCAAAAATGTTTTTCGAAGAGAAGCATCGGACTTTTTTTTTTTTTTTTTTCCGTTTTCTTGCTTCTTTGCTTATTGCACACAGATTTTCCCTAGCTATTCCCTAATAAATCCCAGGTTTTCCATCGACAGTTACACTTCTCCCATCCTGATGCTGCTTGGAAATGCAGATTGCATCGCTCTTTTACCCTCAGTGTGAACGTGTGGGCATCGGTCCTGCCCATTCATCATTTATATTTCTCTATTTAATACGCGCTAGTTTGGCAAACCCAGTTCATTTAAGTTCAGCTTCTACCTCTGGACCTGAAACTCCTCAGTGTTTTGCTTTTGAAAATGTGAATAAACTTGGCAAAAAGCTCCCACTCCTCCCTCTCGATCCCTCCGAGCAGCTCCAAGGAATTAAATATTTGGACATCAAACGGACCAAGGAGTAAATAGTTTGGGTGGGAGAAGGGGAGAAACAGCCTTGCACACACAGCTCTCCTAGAACTGATTTTAAATAATATTTGGCAAAAGAAAGGAGGTTTCTTACATCGGCCTGGTGTTAGTCTCCATCCTCCCCAAACGCATCTTGAATTCATTCGGTACCAGGAGCTGGGGGAAGAAAATAACCCCGGATCGTTGCAATCCCGCGGCCAAAACAACAACAGCAACAAAAAATCTCTGTATTTTAGAGCACTTGTACATAAAGAAATAATATGTTTTTTTTTTTTTTGGGGGGGGGGGGAAAAAAAACATGGTCCGGGGGCACTTTCTTCTTATTTTCAGTTCTGGCTGTCAAGCCATCGCTCCCGCTTTCTCTCCGCGGGACCATGAAGACAAAAATGATGAGAAGCGATAATTGCTCTCTCCAGATCCCACTTGGCTGACACCAGCCGGACCAAATGGCCCCTTTTTCTTTTGTCAGTGCTTCAGGCGACCTCCTGTTTTAACTTGGAATTGAACTTGGACTTCCGACCAGACAGGGGCCCTAAGTGGAGGCAGATATTTTATTTGTCTGTCTCTGAAATCCCTGTGTCAAAAAGCGCCTATTGCACCGGGCCGGGGTGGAAATAATAACAATAATTAACGGTGGGGAGTTGCCAAGAGCTGGGACATTCCGCAGGGGCTGTTAAAAAAAAGAAGAAGAAAAAAAAAAAAAAGCCCTTATTTGCCTTAAAATGTGGTGTTGGGGGGGATGGGGAGGAGGGATGGGAGGGAGAAAAGGGGCTGCGGGATTTTGGGAGCCCTCCCCGACAAGCTGCCACAGCCCCGCCTTGCCTTGTCCCCCCGGGGGTGATGGGGCAGCCGAGTGGGACCGAGAGGTATTTATCCCTTCCCCAACTTTAACACAGTGGGGGGTTTTTTTGGGGAAAAAAAGGCTAAAACACGGTAATAAACCCACGGGGTTGGAGACAGCGAGGTTTGGCTTTGCAAATCCACCTCTGGCCCTGCCTTGGGGCGAGGGGGGAGGATTTTATATCTACATATAGTTAATTTTTTTATTTTTTTTTTTATCCCTTTCTGGA
>NW_009601437.1:11601-41112 GCF_000690535.1 Cariama cristata | reverse complement strand
GCTGACCCCAATGACCCAAGGGACATCCCGTACCATATGACGTCATGCTTGCACATAAAGCACGAGGAAGAGGGGGGATGTTGGGAGTGATGGCGTTTGTCTTCCCAAGTCACCATTATGTGTGATGGAGCCCGGCTGTCCTGGAGAAGGCTGAACACCTGCCTGTCCATGGGAAATGGGGAATGGATTCCTTGGTTTGCTTTGCTTGCGTGCACGACTTTTGCTTTACTTATTGAACTGTCTTTATCTCAACCCATGAGTTTTCTTGCTTTTACCCTTCTGATTCTTTTCCCCATCCCACCATGGGGGCAGTGAGCAAGTGGCTGCATATGTCTGAGCTGCCGGCTGGGGTTAAACCACAACAGGACCAAAAGGAACAAAACCACCCAAATCTAAGAACTATTAGCACAGACTGATGGTGGCCCTTCAAAAAGCTGTATCAGTTCCAGCTTCTTGTTACTAGGCCGTGAGAGGGCAAAAGGGCAGTGAAACTGCAGAAGGGTCTTCCCATGCAGAAGGGCAGACCGCTTTTCTAGCTTTGGGGAGCGAGTTGGTGTTGCTAGCTGTGGCACCGAGGAGTTGTTCGGTGAAGAGATACGATCACGACCATGCTGGAGGCTAGTCTGGTCTGGTTCAACCAAACCCGCTGTTAAGAAATACCCACAGCAAATCTGCTCCCTGCTCTTGCTGCCTCATGTCCCAGGAGCTGTCTTGTCTCTGCTTGGCTCCTGGTCCTGTGTCTCCTCCCAAATCCCCCAGGCTTGGGCCCCAAAATCCCATGCATCGTACACCTGGCTCAATCCATCCTGGCTCCATGCCCCTGGCCCCAGCCCAGGACCAGTCACCTGGCAGGGTAGACAATGGTGATTCAGCCTTACAGAAAGAGGCAGAGGAATTGAACGACAGAGCATCAGGCAAGAACAGAAAAGCATCAAGATTGATCCTCAGTCCCAGAATGGGCACAGAAACCCTCTGTAAAACTTACATTTCTGTAAGATGTGATGTTCTGATAAACAACTGCAAGCAGGTGCCTGGACAACAGGCAAATGGTGGAAAGCAACTGCCATCCTCTGCTCAGGAGGAAGATGGCAACCTCGTGAGAGAGCAAGAGAAGAAGTGGTCCACTGGGGCTGAAGGCCCCTGGACAGGTTGTCTGATTGGCGAAGGGGAGTTTGCACACCAAGGGCTGGATGGGAGGTGCTGCTTTCCCTTCCACAGTGCTCTGGAAGAGGTCTGTAGAGAAGAATCAAGGATCCTGAGGAACATCAAACTGAACATGAGTCAGCTGTGTGCCCTTTAGAGATGAAATTGGACTCGATGATCTTTGAGGTCTCTTCCAACCATAATGATTCTATGATTCTATGAAGTCCAACTGCATGGTGGTTGCAACAGCAGCAGCAGCACAGCCACCAGAGCAAGGGAAATGATTTTTTGTGCGCTGTGGACTGTATTGGGCTCCCCCCTTGTATAGACAAGAGACTGAGAAGCTCGAGAGAGCCTGGCAAAAAGCTACCAAAGGGCTTTAGAGCATGTGATATTCAAGCAGCGGCTAAGAGCTGGCTTTGCTCAACATGGAGAAGAGATGGATCTAGTTACTGTTTTGTGCTACCTAAAGGGGGGTTATGGAGGTGATGGGACCAGTCCCCAAAGTCCCACCACCAAGGGGCAAGAGTTGACAGCCACAACTTACAAGAAGGGGAAATTCAAATGGTCATCAGAAAAAACTCTTCATACTGGGGGTGGTGAAACACTGCAACAGAGGACAAGACATTGAACTCAGATGGGAAAGCACTGTTAAAAGAAATTTAAGAAGCCCTGCGATATAGCACTACTGTCCAGGTGGTAGGTAAAGCAAGAGTGACCCTGTGTTGCATCCATGGATGCAGCCCATGGTGCCATGCCTTTGGGATGACCAACAGGGGCTTTAGGTTCTCCAAACTGGGAGCGGGACAACTGTGGACAATGGGAGTGGAAAATGGTTTTGGCTAAAATCTCCTTTTCAGGAGTGGGCAGATCTCACAGGTGATGGATGTCGGTCATTCCTATTTGCACAGAAAAAATAGAGCTGCAAGTGGGGTGAGTAAAAACTGCCACCAAATCTTTCTTTTAAAAGTCATTGTTTGTTTCGTAGGGATGTTCCTGAAATACAAGCATTTGTATGGGAGCAGACTCCAGGCAAAACACTAATATGAGGAGTGGATAAGCCCATTTTCGTAGCAGGCCACTCCACAAGAGTTTCTAATATGGAAGTACCTTCTGGCAGGGCGGGAAGCTCAGTGCGTATCAGCACATGCTTACTAGGACTTTGCAGATCAGCGGGAACTTACTGGACCACACCTGACATTCCTCTAGGTCCCAGAAATGACTTTAATACTAGCAGAAATTGAAGCCAGATTTTACAGAAAATAATGTGCACATGAATTTAATAGCACGTGGTGTTTTTCCAAGAGATAGAAGTGCTGGGTGATGCCATAAGACCATGGAAGAAGTTGCAGAATATTTTAGGGCACATGGGGAATCCAACATGATCTTCTCAGGTAATATACTTCAGCATGTTTATCAAAGATTGTGGTTCTTCCTCTTCCTCAACTTTTGGACTTCATCTATAGCCAAGGAGGCAGTTTTGTGCAGATGTTTAACAGAATATTAGATTAAAATTAGCAAGATGCTTGCACTATTGTATTACAAATTGGTTGAGCCTGGTCCTCATCTGGTGTCCTTGCTTTGCGGACCAAGAACAGGTCAAGAGCTGGTCTGTGATTACTTGTGACGTCTCTTACAGATCCTGATCCCCAAAACGCAATGGAGTGGTCTTTACTGGTTTTTTCAATGTGAGCAGTGCCTGAGATTTTATTTCTTTTGAGAAGATTGATAAAAAGAACTGATGGAACAAACACTCTATTCTTCTTCCTGGGATTTTACCTCTAAACTAGAGGGGTCTAAATAATTATAAGAGTTGTTTAATCAAAAAAAGGGAAAAGAAAGATGCGAGAGATCAGTTTCAAACAGTAACACCTGCCCATCTAAAACAGGAGAAATGTAAAGATTAATGTGTCTTAAGAACAGATCACGTCAGCAGGCTGGCTACAGAGACAGGGCACCCAAAACATATACAGAGGGATTAAACCAAATGCAGAGGAAAAAGTTGTTGACTTAATTATTCTAAAACTGAAGTTCAAGAGGAAAAAAAGCATTGAACTGGGAGAGGGCAGACTTTGGCCTGGGGGAAGGTATGTGAAAGGAGCAGCACCTCACACTATTAGTGCATCTAGCACCAACAGTTCAAGATCTTTCTGCTCTTCCCCAAAACTGCGGATCCAAATCAGCAACCCGTTTGGTTTTTCGCTTCTGTAGGCCACAATGCGAGAGCTTTTATTTTTTTACAGAAACGTGTGAGTCACGTTCCGATTTTGCAAGTGCCACGCCAGGCATCTTCTTAATCTGGTCTGCATTTGAAAAGAACCAATATAGGAGAGGATGAATTCAGATAAACGGTGCGGGTATTGGGTCATTTATGCTGTTTATGCATGCGGACAATTCATGAGGCTGATGTTCAGAGGGATTGCAGGGCAGAGGATGCCTCCACCCTTTCCCCAGACCACATGTGGTATAGACATCAGGAAAGAGGGAAGGCTGGCGACAAAGGCAGAGCTGGCCAAATCTGGTCCATGTGTGAATGCCAGTAGCTACAGGGACAACGTTGGTCAGATTTTTGGCTGGTGCAAATCCAATGGATCTCGGTTGGCTGATGCTGGCCCTGGTTTTGCAGAAGAGAATAGCTGAGTGGCTTTGCTTGCGCTTTCAGAGACCCGTTAGATGAAAACAGGAGTTAAGCACACAGTTCTCCAGGTCTGAAGGACTTTGTCTCCAGGTTTGGGTCAGCCCTGCCTCCAAATACAGGCTGAATCATCCCCAAAATTGGTCTTCTTTGCCACCACACTCAGAGACAGACACGGTCCTGCTCCTGTGAGCTACCGACTTGTGAACTTGAGGCAGGGCAAAAACACCACGGACCTCTCCACCTCGTCCTCCAACACGCAGATCTCCATGTGCTCTTCCTCCTGTAAATGAGTTTTCTGATACCCTTCGCCCCCCCTCCCCTAGGGAAGGGGAAGTGGGGAAGGGTTTATTTATTTAGCCCGCTTTACTGCCTGATCAGAATTACCCGTCTGAGAGGGGGATTTGAATGGCACCTTATCTGGGGTCTTTCTCCCTCTCTTTAATGCTTGAAATCAGCAGCTTTGCTGCATTTTTTTTTTTAATTACAATGGAAAAAGAAAAGGATTGAACAGTAAAGTTAAAATAAAATAAAAAAAAAACTTTAAAAGTACAATGCGAATGAAAAAATTATGGTTTTACTCTTTGCCTTAAAGTAAAATAGCTTTTATCTTTTTTCCCCCTTACAACAGCCTCCTCTACCTAGATAATGCATTTGGTTAGATTTATTTGCTCAGCCCAGAAAACTTGACACTAAGGGGATTATTTAGTTTTAGATTCGCTGTAGTCCATAGTAATAGCCAACAGGGAAAGGAATGAAGCAGCGATATTAGCAGGCAGATGGGAGGGGAGGGTGGACGGGGGAGGGGGTGGCAGGGACTGCAGCTAAGCAAAACTGCTTGCATAAACACCATTAAGAAGATTTAGACATTGCTTTTCTTATCATCAGCACTCCTGGAAGAAATAAAAAAAAAAAAAAGAGAGAGAAAGAGAGAGAAAGGAGAAAGGAAAAGGGACAGGCCCTGACTTGCTGTGCATGCGTTTCCATCAAGGTTCAATAGAAAAATAAAACCAGCTCAGGGTCCGTCTGCAGCAATTCTGCCAACCTCTCCAAGTTACCCCATCACGGTCCAAAGGAGACATTTGTTCCACGTGTTAAGAGGAGGAAGGAGCAAGTCCAAAGAGGAAGAAACATGCAGTTTTGCAGCACAGACTTGGGCAATTTTATACCTATCCATGAGAGCACATTTATTTTTCTGTAAAATGCTTGAATTTCCTTTGTCCACTGCCAAGAAGTAGAATGCACACAGTGTAACAGGAGGGAGAGGTTGGTGCAGGCTAGATGTCAAACTTTAACAGGCAGAGCGGTTAGCAACCCAGTTTTTGGAAACTATGTCCCAGATCCACCGGCTGCTGGCTCCAGGGAAGGACACAGCAATTGCCAGGAGCATCGAATGAGGGACGGGCAGAAGGCGGCTTTGGGAACTTGGTTGATCAGTGGAAGGAAACGTATAGGAAATCACAAGCGCCAGAAGTGCTTTCCCAGAGTTCAGAGCAGGCCACCGAAGTTGTCCCTTCAGAGTGCAGGTCCCTTCATGGCCGGTATTTGCTGGTGCCCTTCTCACAATGTGGCTCACATCCAGCCAGGGAGGGAAGAACATCCAAACACTGGTCTTGTCTAGGAACACGAGGTCAAACTGCTTTTCTCCATTCCCACCATGATTGGTTACAACCTCCAAGCCTGTTAGAGGCACACATATCTCAGAGAGCAGATATTAAATTAAAAACTTATTCATTGAACACAATGAATGAGCAGATGAGCAGGTGCCTAACCAGGTGCTCAACCACCTGGTCTATCGATGAGGACAACATGATCAGGTCTGGGGCTTCCCTGTGTGAACGTGACGTGTCCTAGAGAAGGGATGGGAATGGCTGACAACCCAAAAGCTCGTGTGACCCAGTCACTCAGCTTCCTTCTCCTCCATGCTCCTGCTGGAAGGAGGCACAAGCGTTCCTGCTGCCACCCTCTGAGCTCTGCCACTCCGGTGTATTTCCTTGCACCACCATGAAAAACGTTATTGCCAAAAGACCCGAGTCAGCAGATCTCAGCTGCTAAAGCATCCACAGGAAGGGAACCCAGATGCTATTTTAGAAGTTATAATGCTCTGAATTTTAAACAAAGCATCCAGCGCTGTGGAAGAGACATAAACCTTCACGCTTCAGGGCACAAAAATCTTCCTGTTACTGGGGATTAGGAGGGAAGTGTCCTTGGAGGCAGGTATTGTGGAGCTGCCAATGAGGAGACTTCTTGCCCTTTACTCTGTGCAAGCTGGATAGAAAACATGATTTCTGTTTCGTCAGGAATTCTGTGGCTTTGGCCTTTATTCCACACTGGCATGAGACACAGACCTTGCAAACTCTTCATCAGAAGAGAACCTACCTGTCTCAGAAAAGGCACACATAAGAAGGAAGAGGCAACCATGTAGGAGAGAGGAAATTCAAGTTCAATCGACTAATCCATGCCACACATAAGGAATTGCCATATTCCAATGACTGCTTTAATCAATGGGTGACAGGTCAACTAAATTAACTCTAGATGCAAGCGTTAACTCAAGAGATGACTTCTCCACTATTTATCCAGCTATACGTCACCTTGGAAAGTAGATTATTTGATGGTCAGCTTATGCCTCTTCACTTTTACTTGGTTTCCAAAGGAAGCATGTGAAGCAGGGAGAAGAAAGCTGGGGAGTAGAATGGGACGTTATTTTGGGACCTGCGGTCATTGTAGAAGGGATGGAAGAGTTTGAATCCAGAGGAAAACACAATTCATTAATTCTTCCACATGGGAAATAACTCCCTCCCATGTTGATAATGCTCATAAGAACTTAACAGCTCTTGGATCAAAACGAATGGAGTATCTCCTTCCTTGAATTTCCAAATATTCCGGCTCTTCCACCCATCACCTTCATCCCTCCTTGGTCCTTCTGTACGTACAGAAAATGCTGTGCCCCCAAAGCAGGTTCGTGACATGGTGAGGAGAGAAAATCTGCTCCAATTCATTGGCATCCTCTGTTCTTTTCAATTCACCTTGATCTGGTGATGCCAGCCTTATCTTGGAGAAGAAGGCTTTCAGACCTGGCTTGATGAAGTCCTGTGCCCCGCCAGGGTTCACAGAAGAAAGGGGAAAGCAGGACAGTGACCTAGGTGCCCAGAGGTGGCTCGTCACTAGCGCAGGCTGAGCCTTAAGGAGTAACTGCAGTCCCAGTCCACTGCTGTTCTTCTCCCTGTGCGAGGGGGAAGAGAGCATCAGCGTTGTCTTAGAAAATGCCTGAACCACTTCTGTTTTTTCCTAGAAGCATCATTTCCATCTCGCCTGGCTTGAGCTTCAGCCAGCTGTTTTTCATCCAGGAGCTTATCTCTCGCAGGCATGGTGACATTGTGTGACAGTGCCTGTTGTGTCTGCTGAGAAGACGTAAAGCTGGAGGCCAGCAGCTGACCCATACACAAGAGCCCCTGGTCTTTGTTATCTCCTCCCAGTGCCGAGTTCTGTGCCTATGCTACAAGATTAGCTGTTCTCCCATAACACGCTATTGTGTGTGTGGGGAGTGGGTTGTTTCTTTTTTCTAGAGCAGCTGTTTTCAGTTTCCAGCTAATGCCACTCTTTATTTCAAGTGTCTTTTCTCTGTTTCTCAGCACAGCTGTCTTCTGTAGAGCCAGCCTTCAGGAAAACCCATCTCTGAGCAGATGATGTATTCAGCTGCTTTTCACGGTGACTAAAGTCTTCTGCATCTGCTGCATGAACTTTTCTCACTCATTGTCAAGAGCTGTGACCGTTCACCATACGTGTGGCAAACTTGTTGTCTTCTATCATAAAGTGTATAAAACCACAAAGACCTCATGGTCCCAGTCAATCACAGCCATCCTCCGCCTTGTCCAGTCTTTTGACTGCAGCACTGCTATGTGTTAGGGATCTAACGGATCCCATTGCAACAGATCCCAGAGTGGACATGCAAGAACACCTTTAATTTAGTAAGATTCTCGAGAGTAATAAGAAAATCTTGCTGAAGAGATAGGAACAACGCATGTCCTTGCGGTCACCAAGAGTGGAAGACACCAGGGGAATAAAATCTGGATCTGAGATAAGGATGCACCATGACAGCCTGGTGTGTGATCAGGATGTCACGGCGGTTCAGAGCAGACCACTGCAGGCAGGTATTAGCTGTAGCTACAGCCATCATCCCAGCTCAGATGAGGATAGACCTGGATCGTAGCAAAAGGATGGGGCATCCCGCTGGAATGTGAGAAATACCAGGGGGAGAAAAAAGCAAATCTGTCCCAATCCACAGCCTACGTAGGATACTACTCAAACTATTTGGTGGATCTTCTTTTGCTGCGCTGTAGGCACATGCTTTTGCCTTCAGGGTAAGTGGGAGGCTTGTCAAGACTGTCTGTTTGGGTCTCCAAACGCAGGATGGAGAGACCTAGCACAGGCTTGGGGGTGGGAGTCAGGTACACCTGACTATGGAAAGCTGGTTATGTCTCCAAAGTGAGGACCACCTTCTCAGAATATGGACACGCACCTGAGTTTTCTCATACTGTTTTCTCTCAAACTCAACAGAGTGCTGCAGAACAGCTGTAGAGTTCAGCCTGCTGTTTCCTACCCCTCTTACCTGTGTTAGGAGCAGGAAGGGTTTGGATGGAGTATCTCCAAGTGGGCTTGCAATCCTTTTAGTCCTTGGGCTCTCTCTGTGTAAGCTGGGCTCGGCTTATTAGTTTCATAGGTTTTTTTATATCAGGGCAGAACTTGTTGTGAGGGCTGTATCAGAGTTCACATTGGTGTTTCATTGACTTATTTCCTCTTAGCTACAGAAAAGCAGCTGGTGGAAAATTAGTTTTGTAGCATACATTTACAAATTAATTGCAGTTTCACTGGAAGGTGGGAAGCCTGCATTTGATAAATAAGAGGAAGAGGCACCAGAACATGCTTTCCCTGTCTGGCCTTAGCTCTGGGGTTCTTGTCTCACCGCAGTTATCCCTGTCTAGTACAAAGCGGGCCAGGGTCTCGCTGTGCTGAGCAAGTGCACAGTAGAGACAGCAAGTGCACAGTCTTCAGCCCTCCTGGTGAGGACAGAGCAGTTTCGCTTGCTCCTAGATTATTCCAGTTCTGATTTTTACTTTTGGGGCTTTCTTGATAGATTTCATAGGCAGATGTTTCAGCCAGGCTTGGAGCATCCTTGGTACTGAGAGAGGAAATCCGCAGATGGTTTACTTTTCCTCTGAGAAATGCGTTTTCTTCAAAGGTATCTGCTTGCTATTTCACGATTACCTGCCTCTTTTTTTTCTTAGGGAGTTGCTTCAGTTATGTTTTTCTTGATGGGCTTCAATGTGATGGCTTTCAGATGTGATGAGGAATGAATGAGTTGAAAGCAGAAGATATCAAGCAATGGGTAAATGATGAGGGGAAGGAATTTAATACTCAGAATCACAGGAAATGAAAACCAGCTCCATTCATCTGCAAACAACAAATAACTTGCACTCCAGTAAGCAGTTTGTCTTGTATTCTGGTTCACACCTGCAGCAGGGGCAAGAAGGGAAAGTACTAAACCCCATTATCCTCAGAGTAAGAGATCAGAGGAAGGCAGAAATTAGACAATTTCCATATAGACGAAGCAGCAGAACACAATTTTGTAATGTTTCAAGCATCTGTAAGAGACTTCAGAGCTCTGAAACACGCTGTGAAAGCTGTCAGCTGGGCTATAAAATGCAGAATCTAGTTAGCCAAGAAAGGTTGGGAACAAAGCGATGGGGAAAAGTGTCAAAGGAGGAAGAAACACACTTTGCTGGACAGGTACTGCTTTCAAATGCTGCGTGCTCCCAGCGTGCTGGGAATGAGAAGGCACGAAGGAGCCCTGTCGAGGGTGTAGGTTTCAGGACAGGCGCGTACCAGAGCCGTCCCCGGGCTTCGGTAGAGTTCAAGGCCATGTCATCAGCAAGACCTGGTTCAGGCACTTGACTTTATTCAGACAACCTGATTCGGTTTAATCTATGCAGGCTGTGCCCTGTTGCTGGCCCAAGCGTCCTTTTCTGGGCTTTGTTTTGCATCTATCTTGGCTTTTTGAGCATGTGTTTAACCTTACACACACATTACCTTCCTGAGTTTGAGAAGGCTATGAACATACAAAGGCGAGCATCTAATGGCCATCTAAAAGCGTTGTCTGGTTGGGTCAGTGCTGTCTTCTGCCATGTACACAGGATGTTTCTGAGCTGCAATCTGATAATTTGGTATCAAGAGGAAGAGAAGTGCCACAAAAATCATACTGTTTTTTATATATTATTTTGCACAAATAACTAATTTATGTATTTGTGAAGAACATAAGTACATGGAGGAGTAAAAGATATGTTCCATCTTTTAATCTCTGCTGTCATGCATTTTATGGGCTTTGACTGGATGAATGCTCCTTCCAAAACACCTGAGCTACTCACATGAATAAGACCATCTATGCCTACAAATGGTTGCAATATTGGGCCATACGTACTCAGCGTAGGAATTGGCATTAAATGGTCTTTCCTTCACCATGTAAAACCAGAAGGTGGAGAGGAAAAACTGTCTTAAGGATGCTGCTCTAGGGATGAAGAGGTATGAGTTCACTGCCAACATTTCCACCTTCAAATGGTGTCAAGAAGTCCTATGACTGGTCTCCCTGGTGCGCTAATATTGTACAGAGGGGACACAGACATGGCAGAGTAGAAGACAACAGCAAGGCAGTGTTGGTCAGCGTGGAGGACAGCACTTCTGCAACCTTATGGCTGTGAGCATGAACAGAGGATCAGACCAGAAGTCCACTCACTCTAAGCTTCTGTTCAAGTTATTTTAAAAGGAATTTTTCCCCCACAACTCTGAACCCACATACCTCCAGCACAAACAAGATGCTGCCCAGCTCTGTGGTGTGAAGAACCACCTATTTTCTTTCCAATGTGCCACCCGCTAGATTCATTCGATGCCGTCCTGAGGTCTTGTACTGGAAGAGGCTGTCTGTCCAAATTGCGTCTGATTTTATAATCTTGAGTTGTACCTCCTTCAGTCACCCCCTTCCAGCCTGAAAACTACCTAGATGTGCTGATATAATACCAGAAAAGATGAGAAGGCTGGTGTTAAAGAAGAATCACTAGATAAATTTTCAAATGTATTCTGGAGCAGATCAGCCACTGCCACATTCTTCATCTGTTACCTTGGGCAAACCATTTAAACCTTCTGTACCCCAGCTCTTCTTCTGTGAAGTAGGGTAATAACTCTGCTCTCATCTTGGCTCTTTAGTGCCCCAGGGCATAATAGTCTTTTGCTATTTCTATGCAGAATACCTTCTGCCACAATTATTGTTGTGCAGACAACAGAGGAAGACAGAGCTGGGCTCTGTGGGCATTTTGGTGTTTTCCCTTGGGGGTCATGTCTTTTGAGCAGCCCCTCTTAATCCACCTGAGTCAGGTAAGGGCTCTCTGCCATGCAAGATAGTACTTCTTAAAAATGCCCTAGCAATGGTAAAGCAAAAGAGGGGAAAAAAAGTCTGTAACAAAACCCCTTTGACATTTTGCAGCAATGGTATTAATATTCTTTGCTATTGTTCCAGATCTGCCAATAATGTAAAATTTAAAGGCGAAAGGAGTGGGCAGAGGGGGCACAGAAATCAAAGCAGACCATTAGGCTGAATGGTTATCTAGGCGGTTTGCTCTAGGCAAACAGTTAATCCAGACCTGGGAGAGAGCACTGGTAGTTAAAGCCCTTTAATGGCCTAAGTCCTATGATAATTAGTCCTGCCCTGGAGGTAGCTAAGTGAGCCACTCCAGCCTGAAATGGAGCTCATCCACTGCTGAGGCCATAATCCTCTGTGCACAATGAAAGCTGAACTAATTCACTGAGTAAACACTTTCTCAGTTACTTACACGCTGTCTTCTTTCAGCCTGACACCAAATAGATTCACTTCCAAGAGCTGGAAAGAAAATCAACTTTTTTTTTTTTTTTCCTTTCTTTCTTCTTCTTCTTTATTTTTTTTTTTTTTTTTTTTTTTTTTTTTAAGCAACTGATCTTGGTTGAAATGCATTTGGATTTAGTATCCAGGGTATAACCTGGACAGATATCATCTCCCTTCTCCTGGCATCACACAGCAGCTCCTTTATTTTAGTCCATTACAATGGCAGAGAGCAGAAAGGCATTTCCCCATCTATTACCTGCTCTTTTCTCCTGCCTGTTTCTCTGAAAAGGCGTATGCTGGAGAAGAGCGGGAAGGCTGGTGTGAAGCTCATACGGAAATTTGTGTCTCTTTCGATCATTGAGTTCTGTGCTCTCAGCTCACCCAAAGGCTCAAGGTGGGGAACTTGGCATGGAGGAAGAGTAAATTGAAATAGCAAGGAGGGAAACACCAAATATCTTCAACCTTTGCAGATGACACCAGCTTTTTCTACTTTTTATTCTTTCTGTTTTAATTAAGAAATGGAAAAGTATGTGCCTTAGCACATTGCTCTCTGTGAAGACATGCCGGGAATACCTAGTCATCTCTGGGTGCATTTCATGCTCATATCTTCTTTCCAGCTCCCCCCAGGGCTATCCTGCTTCTGGACCCACCTACAAAATCCAGGTCTCAGTGCCCTCCCTGTCCCACCAAAAGCTGGGAGAAGGAACCAAGCAGGGGTGCACTGCGTGCGGGAACGCACATTGTCTCTTTGGGTAGCTCTGTCCCTGGGATCTCCTGCCCTGCAATGACACACTGAGAGCACTGGTGTCTCCGTTGAATGACGCTGTGGGTACCCCATGTCCATTAACCCCGGTAATTGTCCCCTCTGATGCCTGCAGTCCCAAGTGTTTGGGAAGAAGAGGGCTGGAGACCTACAAGGGTAAGCAATGCTCGGACTTGCTGAATCGCTATCACCCAATGAGCTATGATCAGAGCACATGGGACAAAAGAGAGAGAGGGTTTGCATGACACAGACACGAGTTGGGTTGTGAAGTTCATAGTGTTGCCATCTCTCGTTCTTCTCACAACCTGTTGTATCTCCCTTAAAGTCCCAGATCCTGCAATCTCATCGGTACACCAGACTCAACACCATCTGATGGAGAAGACCTACTTAAAAATCCAGATCTCTACTGGTTTAAAACCATGGGGGCAAGTGAATTATATTTCAAAGGTGGCATTATCTCATTGCCTTTAGAGGTGAAAAGGGTACTTGTCTACACCTGAACTCTTTGTTTAGGCTCACGTTAGAGTCTACAGAGAGAAAGAGACATTTCTGGGCCACAGTTCATCCCACCTCAAGATGGTTGGATGAAGGCTTGTCTCCCTGAGCTGGAACATGAGTTTGAGCCCCTCAACTCAGCTATTGACACTGTCAGTATTCAAAGGTAGGTGAGAGAAATCCCACCCCAAATGCAGTGCTGTGATTTCTTTAAAGCAAATGACATGGTCTGGGGCTTTAATATGTGTCTGACACCACCTCTCTGCAAGTTTTGGTCAAAACATTGCTGCAAATAACTGCCTGTTTTTGTGATTCGCTCTCCACCCCTCAAAAGGCTCCCTTGGATGCTGTCTGGAGATCTACTCCACTGGCCAGGATTTGTCCAGCTCTGTGTTCTCTTTACGCAGGTACCTCCATATTTGTGTACGTCTGAGGAGTTTTGGGGCGTCCAATGTAGGAAAGATTTCATTTGTTTTTTCTTCCGAAATGTCTCTTTCCCAAAGAGGGATTTTTGATGGTACTTGCTGGCCTTCAGTGGTACAGAGGAAAAGACAGAGGCAACTCTGTCTTGCCTTGATAAAAGAAGAAAAATCAAATCCTGGTCTAATTTTATGCTTCCAAAAGGGAAAGGCAGACATAAAAGAATCTGCCAAAGAGAAGAGTCTCATAATCAAAGGAGAAAAACAATAGACTTTGTTTGTTTATTGGATATTTAAATGCACCAAATTAATGATCAGCTAGAATCTGGCTCAGGAAAAGAAATCTCAGCAAAAAATATAATGAAAGCTTCATCAATGCTCTCTGTGGTCTACCAGCAGTACCAGGTTTATGAAGATCAAGTCACGGTCCACAAGTTTGGGAGAACAGGTCAGTAAGGGAGTGGGAGGGAGGGTTCAGGCAGGGTTCAGCCCGCTCTTTGGGCTGTGTGAAGCAGCTCAGCGGCGGGGTTCATCCATTACTGGGGACTGGGTTTGCTGGCTGGTGGCTCTACATGTGAATGGTGGAGAAGAGCAAGCTAAACAGCTTCTCTTCTTTGCTCCCAGGCCATCAGGGAAGCATGTTCTGCCTTTAGGATTCCAGCCCCCAGGAAAACATGGAGGACCAGTACCAGCTGGAAGACCTCAGGACCTGAAAGCAGAGGTTGTTTGTCTCTCATCTACACTGGTATGGACACCCCTGGCTTAGCTCACCCTGTGAGGCACGGGGTGTTGGCTTGGTCATCCCTTGGGTGCTTTGAGAGCAGCCATGGGGTCCAGCCTGGTCCTCAGCAAAGTGGTGATGGGCAGAGAACAGAAAAAATGGTCTCCAAACCTCTTGAACTGAGTGATGAGAGAGGCAAGGCACGCAGGCCTGTTTTATGAATGCTCTTATGGCACAAAACGTGTCGGTGAGTGGTATTACTAGTGTCGCTTGGAGCAAGGAGGAAAAAAAAATCATTCTGAAGTGTATGTTCAGAGATATTTTTTTTCTTATGCAGGGAAAACAGAAACAAAATGGGGGAAAAAAAGAAAAAAAACCCCACATCCTCTCTGCATCAGCAGCTGCTTCTGTCTCCAGGCTCTATGGCAATGATACCTCAACCCACCCATTCAGCAGTCCATTATCACTTCCCTCCTTCCATTATTCCCCTTCAACCTTATCAGACGTAAGCATCGTCTCAGAGGCTCCAACTGGAGCCTTGTAATTGTCCCTGGTTAGAGCTCGATAGCACCTTGAACTGCCAGAGTAATCTCTGCTTTAAAAAAAAAGGTCTCTGCAAGGAGACGATGCTAAAATTTGCCTGTGGCTATGCGGGATCTTTAATAGCTAACTCTTTTCTCTCTCCTTCTCTCGCACTCACAGATAAATGGGA
This sequence comes from Cariama cristata, assembly GCF_000690535.1. NCBI lineage: Eukaryota > Metazoa > Chordata > Aves > Cariamiformes > Cariamidae > Cariama > Cariama cristata. The sequence goes on along the minus strand of NW_009601437.1, from coordinate 26,318 downwards.
AAATTCTTTTTTTTATTATTATTTTTTATTTATTTATCCCCGGCCTTTTTAGGCTGCCTGTTAGGCAGCGATCGCAACATTATTACAGGGTTTGCAATATTATTATTACTAGCTCCTGAGGGCACATGGTGGAAGAGGTGGGTGGAGAAAATATAATAATATTAGACAGAAGTCGTCTCTGGGGGAGGGAAATGGAAATGGCATTTTCTTGGGCATCTTGGTGTGAGGAAGGAAGCCGGACTCCAAGGGACTGACTCTTTCTCCTTGCATCCAGGAGAGGTTTAAGCCAGGGTACCATGAGTGCCACGTGTTTTTTAATTAGGAAAGGAACCTTTATCTATTTTATGTTGGGAAGGGAATGAGCAAAAGATGCAAGGTCCAGTTCAAGGAGCAGGTGAGGAGGATCTTGGTATTGCTTTGCAATCCGAGTCCCACCAGCATCTGTAGGATAGACCCAACTCGTAGCCCAACCAGCACAAAAAATGGGAGAAGAGATTAAAATCTACGGCCACGGAATAAACTCTCCCTTTAGTGAAGACCCACCTCAGGAGACTGAAGGGGTGTGTGTGGGGGGGTTATTCCTTAAACTGATTGTTTCTTTCTAATGAACAAGACCAAACTTTCTGGTGACGTGTGCCTCCTCCACTGACCTCCTCTAGATTGTTATGTTCCTGCCCCAAAATTGACTCCCAGGCTGCATTTTGCAGCTTTCTGTTTACAAAATGTCATCTGAAAATTGCTGCCCATCATTTAATTGCAGACCTTACACTTGGAGGTCCATATCTGTGGGTTTCCATGAAATCTTCATTGTTATCTGGCCTTTTATTCCTCATGTTTACACCTGGTAGAAAACCCTTGCTGCTTTTTCCTTTAAAGGTGATTGCAAAGGGGAAAATGAATTAGTGCCAGTTGTTGCTTTATGATGTATATCTGGAAGACGAAGGAGTGGGGGAAAAAAAAAAAAAAAAGAGAAATCATTGCATTCTGAAGGTGCTTTTGCACATTTTAACATTAGATTTTGTGGATAAGTTATTTTTTCCTCTAAGTGTCTCCAGAGCATTATGGAAGATGGGAGTTTGCATCATTAGCAACAATTTGGAAGGGAAACAGCTGAATTACAGAGTGTTTATTTGTTGAATCTGGTGCAGAAGTCCTCCACCTCAGAGAAATGACATGACGCTTTGAAAATGCTGTGTAACAAATTAACCACAGGCAGATATAAAATTCCTTTTCTTTCCCCTTCAAGCAGGGCCCATCAAGCCACAATGGAGGCACCACAAAAAATATATCAGTTGGACTGTTTCCAATGCATTCATAAGAGCACAAGACCATGAGTTGTGATTACTTTGGTGCTAAACCTGTCCCAGGAGACGGGATAGAGGAGCGCTGTGGCATGGAGAGGAAGGATGTGAATCACAGCACTTCTGAGAATGTGCCACAACCCGTCGGAGAGGGGAACGTACGTTCCTAAACACATCCCTCCTCGGTAGCCGCCTTCCTCTCATTAAGCATCTTAAATTTAAAAAGATTTCCATCGCAGCCAAGGTAATCGTGTCCCTCTTCCTGGCACGGTTGATGTTGTGTTCTCTTGGGTGGCAGCAATGGTCATCTTGTGGTCATCTCTTGGGCACAGGGGTTGGTGATAGCGGTGGGACTCACGCCCGCCCCTGTTGTGTCCTACAGCCTAGCTAGAGGTTGGGCTCAGTCAGAGCTAGCAAAGCCGACTGAGATTTACAGATCAGAGTTTTGCATTCAAATAGAAGAGCTGGATCTATACAGCCAATCATGACAGTGACAGGACCTCGGAGTCCTGGGCTACAAATCAGTCTCTTGTATTCCTAATGCAAAGAAAAGATTTGTAAACAAACACCTTTTTTTTTTTTTTCTTAGAACTTATTGGCATGACTTGTGATTATGTTTTAGGATTTGTAAATCTGTTTTAGGATTTGTAAATCTATTTCCTGACTTCTAAGCCAATCGAATGTTTCAGAAGTCAGTCAGAGAGTTAAATCTGATGCGAAAAGTCATGGTTTGTAAATCAAACTGCAGTTCTTAGGTTAGCTGAGAGGATTTATGAATCTGGATGGAGATATCTAAATCTGGTTTATAAAAGTACCGATTTATAAATAAAACCCCAAAGTACGGCTTGGCTCCTGGCAGGTGATGAGTCAGGAGGTGCAAAATGACCATGACATGGTCGCCCAGCGCTGCCTATCACAGGGACCCCAGACCATCCATCAACAATCCCGGATTTACCCTTCACTGAGAAATAAATGCTCAGGGCCTCTGTATCACACCCAGTAAAATGGCGAAGAGTTTGGGTGCTGGCCACCAAAGAGAGAAGTTGTTTTCCAGCTTTTCTCCAGCCCCAGGTGAGGCTACCAGGACCACCTTACTGGCACAGCGGTGAGTACCACCCCATCCCCGCACTAGCACAGAAAGCCCTACATCCTCCGTACTGGCCCCTCAGCACCCGAATTTCCACCGAGGCCAGGGGTGACTGTTTGTGAAATGCTGTGCGGCTTCAAAAGTTTTACGGCATAAAAGTGTCTCTTCTGGAAAAAAAGAGAAAAAAGGGGGGGGAAATCAAATTTCTACAGTTCTAAAACTTTTTTTAAAGCATTTAAATTTTAAGCTGGGGATTTATAAATGGGCTATTAAAGTTTAAGAGTTTCATTATAGTTTTTTTTTAAATCATAATTACTTTAGGTAGGGGAGGAGGGATAGATCTACTTTATTCCTAGTGGAAACTATACATATATATGAAGTATCTATATAAAAGCTGGAACTGAGCTTATATTAATGCAGTTTAACTGATATTCAATAACTTCACCCTCCCTTTTTCCTATTGTCCATATTTAAATACTTCAAAAAGAATTCTAATCAAGTGGAAATTAATAGGGGAGGAAAGACTGGGGTAGCAGGAGAGGGCTCTAATCCCACTCTCTCTTAATATTTCAAAGTCTCTTTTATTTTCCTAATAAAAAAGAGAGAGAGAGAGAGGGAGAAAGTGGAATTAATCCAGTGCTCTGAACTGTCCTCTCTTCTTACTGATTTAAATAAAATCCAAGAGCACATCACACCAGAAGGCCATTCCTGGCCACGTGCCAGGGTGGGCTCTCACGTCCCAGCTTTCCCTCCCTGCCTTCCCCAGCAGGTGATCGCCCTCCCTGCTCCCCACCGACAGGTTGGACACGACACCCAAAACCAGCAAGGGGGTGGTCACCTTCTTGAGGGCTTTGGGATGTCCTCCATCCCCTCTCTGCACACACATGCGGGCAGCCTCATCATCCTGGCGGGATTTGGTGCAAGATGCGGTGAAGCTTATGTGCACGCAGACCCCCGAGGACCCAGCTCGTCCCTGCGCCCAAAGGTCTTGCACCCGTGGGCACCTTCCCTGTAGGACCTGGTGGTGATGCTGGAGCAATGCTGGGGGTAGATCAGGACAGGGCTGAGGTTGAACTGGAGGAGAGGGAAACTCATGGTGGATCCTTCGGTGGCAAAGACAGAAGAAACCAAAAGTTCTGCCTTGATTTCTCCGTTGCTGGTACGTTCAACTACTTGCTGAGGACGGAGGAGCAAACCCTCTGCTGATACCAGCCTGCACGGTTCCTCCTTGCAGCTCACATGCTCCTGAGCCAAACCTCTGGATTTAAAACAGACAACCCAACCTGCCGTAGGGTGTGCCCAGCCTTGAGAAGTTATTTAGACATTAAGTACTGTGCAAAAACTGAAGGCAGCCTTGTTAAACTGCACAGAGCAGAAGGATGTAATATTTTTATCTAAGCAGTAAATAACTGTTTTATTAACTGAACAGCGCACACTAGATGGCATACCACTCCTTCCCTACCGCTCTTGTGTTATATTGTTTTTATTATACTTGTGTTAAGACAGCTTCCAAATTTGGACAGTATTTTTCTAACACAGGCAAGACCCCATCCTGCCGCAGTCGGGTGGGTGCGTAGGGTACCAGCGCACACCCAAAATCAAAGTTCAGCCTGGCAGCGGTGACCAGTCTCTGTTGAAGTGAAGGTAGGTGTAGCACGTTTGTCGGAGCTTGAGTTTTCTCCATCTGTGATGCCACACAGGGTGACCAAATCTCATCTGTGGAGAGTCTTTTCCTTCTTCCCAGTTTGTTTTAGAGGCACATTCGATCACTGCGAAAGCTGTGGCTCTGCTAGCAAGAAGGAGATGTCAGGACCCAGGTACACCCTGGCAGTCGCAATAGACGGCAGTTGTAGGAATGTGGGACGAGATGGCAGGGTCCTCCTTTGAGAAGATCACTTGTAAAGCTTTAATTTCAGCTGACCAATCTGGTTAACTGACAGGCATTTAAACAAAGCATTTCCCTAAATGCTTTATTGTGGATTTTTTTTTTTCTTTTTAATTTTGGAAGCTTTCTGTTGAAATAAAGCTGTCTCCTAGGTTTCCCAATCTCATTATGCAGAAAGAAACATGCATTATATACAATATTAACCTTCAAGGCTTAATGTACTATATATGATGATGACCATGCAGTCTTATTTTACCTTTTAAATTGCTGAACAATGAATAACTTCCGTAAGAAATACACAGATCTAGCCAAGTGTCTTCTTTCGACTACTCTAGAATTTAACAGAAAAGCGAATGAGGGGAAAAAAAAAAAAAAAAAGCTATGGTTTCCAAGCATTTCAAGACAACTGGTGGCACCAAGAAACAGCCACACTACAGAAGATATGAATTAAGATGACAAGGATAAAGAATGTTCTGTACATTTCTAGGCCTCTCTTTTCTTAGAAATTCAATCAGCAAAACAAAAAAGAAAATGATACCTACTCCAAACCCACCAAGGACAAGAAGTTTGAAATAATGTTTTATTTCTGTCTGTAATATCTTCCCGTGCCTGGTTGGAAATGCATGCTGCGTCTGCCCAGAGCTAATAACCAGTTATTACCTACAGTGACCCAGCTGGGCACTCAGGGGAGGGAAATCATACCCAAGGTGTTGGTAGGAAATATAAGCACAGGGCTGAAAATAATAAAAGAGATTCAAATTCGTAAGGATTTTACTAACAGCATATCGAGAAGAAAATTATTGCAGAGCCTCTCTACCTTATGAGAGCAAAAAACAGTGGGGCCATGATGTTGTGAGACGCTGGTCGCGTTGAAGGTGGGCAGCCAAAGGGACCAGAAGTTGATACCCATTACACAGCTGTGAACAGACCCCAAAATGTTGGCTGCCTTCACAAAACACTATTGCTGAGCAAGAGGGGAGGTGATGCTGAATTGGCCGGGCTGGCTCCCAGATGGCCAGTCACCTTCACCACGGGAGGGATGGGGACAGCCCAGAGTGGCAAATGCAGTCAGACGCCTCCTTCCCACTGTGCTTTGAATCCACCTCCTGGGGTGGGCATCAGGGCCATTTTTTAATGGAAAAATTGATTACTGAAAAAGTTTGGGGTTTTTTTGTTGGTTTTTGTTTGTTTGTTTGTTTCTGTTTTTTCGTGGAAGCCCTCTAATTTTGTCCTAGATACCTTACGGAAGACCTGCTGTTTGTACTTTGTAACCCTGTCCTTCGCTGTTCACCAACCTCCTAACCAGACTTGCAACCCTCATTAGGCATCAGGGCTTCATCTCTACCTGCATCAAAGCAGCGTGGGGCAGGAGACCCCACAGCCGTGGCCTTATGGAGGGAAGGGCTCATGAACGGCAGCCCTTGCACACCTCTCCTGCAATGGAATCCATCGCCTCCTTAAGAGCTTGTCTTCTTTCATCAGCTACAAATGCTCCCAGCTGACTTGTTCAGATGTGACGCCTAACCTCAGGTGACACGAAAGCCATCTGCAAAGCACAACCCTTCAGATCAGAATTCTTCAGCTCCCCCTGTTCAGTGACAAAGCACCAGCTCTGCCAAAAAGAGAATGTCAAAAATGTCAGGATTTTCCCGAAGGACCAGAATTCCAACTCTCGGTCAGTTGTTGCTGCCCTAAAGAGATTATGATCTGAATGAGAAAGAGCAAGAAAGCACATCATCTCTGTTTTACAAATTTGTGTCATTTGTGCTGTGTCTCTGATCCTTTAACACATTGCATTGTTTCATTCCCTGATCAGATGGTCCATACTTGCTTATAAAATAAAATGAGTCCTCCTCCTCTTCCCAAGGAATTTACTCCCTGTGGTCACTACTCATTACCCAAATTATTTAAAAGTCAGGTAGGAGAGTACTTGCAGTGCAGAGATTTTCGCCAGGATCCAGGCAGATGTTAGGGGTGCCGCCTCTTTCGTGGCAACACTCTCACAAATAAAATCCGATCCAACCAGTTATCCACCAGCAAACGAATAAAAGATTTTGCCCATAGAACGGTGACCTGGCACGGTCTATTTGCAGCAATGCTTCAGATACAGCCTTCCCATGTTTGCATAACTTCCAGTTTCAGCATTTCTAAGACAAATTTTACCAGCGATCTCTGCTCTGTCTGGTTGCTGTTCTTGGGGGGAAAAGGCTTTTCGCTGCCTGAGCCAGAAGGTATAAGCCATTCTCATACATTGCACTTGGTCAGGGTGGATTGGGTCCCGCAACTGGAGTCAGAGACATGCATTTTCCATTTGCACGTGTGCGCGTATGTACGCTCACGCATATGCAAACATGTGGACATCTCGCACGCACAAACAAATACTCATTTGCTAAAAGACTCGTCTCAACATAAACCGCTTTGAACCTGGAGAAAAGGCTGCTACATTATGGTAGGAATGAAAGATAAAGTGGTGCGAATGCAATAACCGATAAAACTCAGCAAATCCTTCAGTTAGAATATAATTTTACTGGATAGAGGGGGGGAAATAGCTTTTCTCTCAAAGAAAAGGTGGTTTAAAATTAAAATTCATTAAAGAAGGCTAGCCGACACATTTTTGTATTCTTTGAGGAAGTATATCTGTTTCATTTAATGCACTGTCCAATTAAAAAGAAGTGGTCCCTTATTACAGATATGATTTATTCTCTGATAAACCACTGATTTATGGCTCACTGGGGTATATATTTAATACTGTCAAAAAAAATGAAAGGACACCCAAAACTATCTGCAGTGCTACAGTGACTCAGTCTGAAAAGGATCTGAGGAAGCAAAGACCCCTGGGAGTTAAATGTAATCTTTGCCTAGGATAAAAGCGCCAAGAACTGCTGATCTTCACAAAAGGATCCTTCGCCACCCTACACGCACAGACACAGGCACACTATTTCCCTCCTCCTCCTCCTCTTCCTGCACCCCGACCAAGGAGCAGAGCGCAGGCTGCTGTGGGAAAAGATGGGTTTTAAACAAACAAACAAACAAAAGATATTGTTGGAGTTTTCCTCCCAAATTCTGAACACCAACAAACTGCTGCCTCTTGGTACCCACATGGAATAATAATTAATTTGCTAATCCGTAACTTAGAAAAATAGTTGTGAGTTTTTGTAGATAGCTGATGAATCCCATCTATGGATTTTTAAGTGCTTTTTCCAAAATCGTAAGCCTCATTTTGCAGGTGGAAAAACAGGAGTCCAGAATAAGGAAAATGCTTTGCTTCAGTTCCCAGCACAGTTAGCAACAGCCTTGAGGAAGGATAGTAGGATTTCTCCCTAAGTTTAACTAGGCTGCATGTGATTTTTTTCTGGCTTTGAGCTTCTTGGTCCCACTTTACAGCAACCCAAAAAAAGAGGAGGTGCGAAGCAAGGTTCATCCTCTCCCAGGCAAGTCTTTGAGAGAGCTTGGGAACTTGCTTCTCTCCATCACTGACAAAGGGAGAACAGACTGACTCGCCAAACGGTGACATCTGCATCAGGGATCCTTGAACGCCAGCAAGCTAATGCCACTCGAAGTATTTCAAACCTCACCTCTCCCTCCCAGCAAATAGTGATGGTAAAAATGGGGGAAGGGACAAGTTTTTTACTGCTTTTTCCCACGTACAAGAAGAACGCGGTGCTGACCCCGTGCTGCAACTGTACATCCTTGTACTGATCACCATCCCCTTCTCTCTCCAAGTAGTCCAAACTGTGCTATGACAGAGTACCAATAACCCTAAATGTCCCAGAAGCATTAGATGGACTCAAAACCAAACTCATCGGTAAGTGTTAGGTCCTCTGTATTTGGGATTTTACGTCTTCAGAAAGAGCAGAGGTCCTGTTTGCACAATTTTTTCCATACCACTGGGAAAAGTAGTGATGTGCTCTCAAGCAAATGACAGCTGAAGTCATTTAGTCATTGCCCAGCTTCATAATTAATGATGACATGAACTTCTGCAACAGTAGGTAGACATGAAGTCCGTTATTTTGATGTATTTGCAATGGAGGATTTTTGTGTGCGAACTCCACCTCATTTGTTTGATGAGCAGAGATGGGACTGATGAGAAGTAACAGACAGAGCAATGTGTCTCTTTATTTCTCACTTCTCCCTGGATATACCTACCCTAACCCAGAAAATCTCTACTGGTTCAAAAGTAAGGATGTGTTATATTTTCTTTAGCACAGCACACCAAAATTGTCTATTTTCTTACAGCTAGCACATGAGCTTGGATCAAGGTTCATAAATTCAAGATAAAGAACTATCTTGTAAATCGAAGGAAAGCCTTAGGAGTGATTTGCCTCTGTCTGCTTCTCATGTGTTCTTGTAAAATCCAGTTTTTAAAAAAAAACCCAACAAACCACACCTCTGAAAAAAAGCAATGGCATTTTAATTTTCTGGAAAAAATCTATCTGAACTATCACTTTCTTCACAGGTAGGGGAAGATGAGGTCAAACCCAGGCAACAGCCCCATACAACATGTCAGTACCATACTTGGGGACCTTCTCTGTGTTGGCAAAGAGACTCAGGTTCCTGTAAGACTTTCAGGTCCATTTGGAGTTGACTGATAAACACTGGCGCATTGGCCAAACATCCCCACTCTCACAGCTGCAGAGGTGGAGGGAGTCTTTGCAGACAGGCTGTCTGTCCTGCTCCTCCTGAGGTCTTCTTGCTCCTTGGAGAGCTCAGCTACTTCACTATGACCTTATGAGGGAGACTGTCCTCCTCCCTCCCCTCTGCCCCCGGCTAGCAGGCAGGTTTGAGCACGGAGGGCAAACCGCGATGGCCTCTCCTGAAGTGATTCGCCATACAGAGCATCCCGCATCGAGCCGAGAAGTGTTAACTGGTTTTTCCAGATACCATCAAATACATTTAAACAAGCCTGATGCTTGAATGCTTTTTGCATCGGGTGTGTTATACATAAAATATGTTGAGTCAGTGATAGTGCCCTTATCTAAAGACAGAAGCCAGCAAAATTTCACCCGGTGCACTTTGTCAGATTGTTCCTTGACACAGACAGCCCGCAGCTGGCTGTGACGAGCAGGTGATCGCATCTGACTCTGGGGAGAGGAGACGTTCACATTCCCCTACACTATTCGCTCTCCCTGGCCGCTGTGTCTGGTAAGTCAATGCGGGAGCAAAGAGCACATCCAGGTGGGTGCCGTGGACCAGCAGCATTTTGGCAAGGCTGAGACTGTGCGACTTTGCTCTGAAGACAGGTTTGGGATGGAGCTTTGCGTCTCTAAGGAAGAATTACAACCCTGTATTCTTCTACTCAGCCAGCAAAATGAGAAAGCAAGGTGTTTGGGTTTACCCGCACAGCTTAAACCTATTTAGCTCTGGTGCTGATACTCTCCATGTTGCCGCAGCTCCATGAAGTTCCTGCATCCCTGGTGACCTTTCCCCGTTGGAAGCTGCGCCTGTGGGCACTACCATGAAGACTTTGTCTTGGTCACTAGAGCTTCTGGGTAGGGAAGAGGTCTTCTCCAATCTCTGCTGGGCAGGAATTGCATGTCCCTCCCAGCAACGTAGCTCACAAATAAGCAGTCCCCACAGAAGACCCTAAATCCTACTCAAGTGCCAAACAACGCAATGGGTCCAGCAGAGGCAGGGCTTCTTCACCTGCAAATGCATTTCTGGCCCTGCCTACAGCTCATCCATAGGGCCACGGGTTTTGCTGAGTCTGAGCTGACTTCCCCAGGGAGTAGAAGAGCATCTGGGGATGTGATAGACCCACATGACCTGCCTTTGTCTTTTTTATGGAGTTGGAGTTTGATTTTCTCCTCATCCCCCACATGAGTGTTGAAACAAAGGTTTGAGACATAACTCTCTCCTGTGAGGACAGGCTGAGAGTGTTGGGGTGGTTCAGCCTGGAGAAGAGAAGGCTCTGGGGAGACCTTAGAGCAGCCTTCCAGTACCTAAAGGGGCCGACAAGAAAGCTGGGGAGGGACTTTTTACAAGGGCAAGGAGTGATAGGACAAGGGGCAATGGCTTCAAACTGGAAGAGGGAAGATTTAGATGAGATATTAGGAAGAAATTCTTCCCGGTGAGGGTGATGAGGCAGTGGCAGAGGTTGTCCAGAGAAGTTGTGGCTGCCCCATCCCTGGAAGTGTTCAAGGCCAGGTTGGATGGGGCTTTGAGCAACCTGGTCTGGTGGGAGGTGTCCCTGCCCATGGCAGGGGGGTTGGAACTGGATGGGTTTTAAGATCCCTTCCAACCCAACCATTCTATGATTCTGTGATAAGTCTGTGACCATGGCAGAGTCCCACAGCCTCCCCACGCAATGCCTCTTGGTTTCTCTGCAGTACCTAGGGGATCACAGCACCGCTTGCCTCAGAGGGGTGCTGGAAAGATAAACACAATGATGCATCCAGCAACGAAGGGAAGGCAAGTAGACAAGTACCCGACTATAGAATATAGGCACAGGAATTATCTGAAGGCAGAAAAGGGATTATTGCTCTGGAATGAGTCCATCTCTGCTGAACAGGGGAATATTTGACACCATAAAGGACTCTCTGTGCCGCACCCTCGGTTCCACCATCGGCATGCACTCAGTCCGTGCATCCACCCATCCATCGGAGAGCATCTCACTGATGTTCACATCCCTCCACCTCCATTTCCAACGGACTTTTGGCTAATTTGAGCGCTTGGAAGTAAAACTACCAGACGAGCGTCAGAAGTGCTGTGACTTCTTCAAGATGAAACCCAACTTTGAAATTACAGCTGCAGCTCAGTCATCCTTTAGTGCAGCTTCTACTTCCAGTGCCATTCACAGCCAGGCAAACTCTTCATTAGCCAGAGTGTTTAATGAATTACACCTACAACTCGGCTCTTGGGCATCTCACAGTGATTATAAAACCCAGACACTGGAACTGAGCACAGCTTCATGTTCCCAGCCATTGCAAAGGTGGTCCAACACTCGTGTCTGTGAAACCGGCTACCAGAGCAATTCATCCTGGCAGTACCAGCACGAACAAACACATCTTTGGCATAGGCGGCTACAAAGGAGAATGACCTATTTCTTCTCCTTGATGGTGCACAGGAGGTCAAGGCTGGTGGTATTCGTAACGCAGGTAGCTCCCAGTAGCTGAGTTAGCCAGCATGGCCACGAGAAGGGCTCACCTGCAGAGCAATACGGTACATGGGCTTCTCCCAGCCCTTTTCACCTGGGGAAAGGGTAAGAAGTCATCCAGAGAAAGGCGACTGGGCTGTCTTTACCACCACAAGAGAAGCCTTGCCATGAAACTCCATAAAGGACCAAGAACTTGCTCTTCATCTCCTCTCCCTCTCTCTCCCTCTCTCCCCCTCTCTCGCCTTCTCCCACCTCAGAAAGTAATCTCATCCTTTCGTCACATATTATTGAAATCCCAGCTCTTAAAAAAAAAACTCTCATTTTTTGCCCAGACTGAGAGCATGTCATTCGGAAGTGATGTGCAAGGCAGGAGATAACCAGGTAGAACTCAGCGATTCGCCACAGAAAATGGCTCCATGTATGGTTGTAATGCTATCAGAGTCCGTCCCTCAATAGCTCTTTACCGCTCCCGAGCTCAGAATCTGCTGATTCAAGAACTTTGCCTGCGCGGGCGGAGGAGGAGGGGACAGGGCTGGGGGGAGATGGGAAGGTATATAAAAATAGAGCATTTGCCGTCCAGACAGAACACATAATAATGCAAAAGCTCTGCTTTCTTCCCTTTTTTTATTTTTTTTTTTGGTGATGCAGGAGAAGCGGCGCACAGTCCCCCCTGCTTGCTCTCTCGTTCTGTGTCCTCATTTCATGCTTTAGTTGTGCTGATTGGGAGGGCTGAATCCCCTCGGCTAACTGCTTAGTGCAAAACAGTTGCACTCCCATCTGAAATGGAGGGAGGTTAGAAGCTAACTCTGTGCAGACAGGGGATTTTGCAGAGGCAAATGGGGTCTCTGAGGGGATGCAGCCGCGTAAGTCCTTGGACTAGGAGGTCTTCCATCACCGAGGAGTTTGGAGAGAAATGCCCCACACAGTTCTCATATAACCAGAAATATTATGTCTGTGCCTGTGAAGCAGAAGAGACCTCTCTCTGTTCAGCAGCCTTTCTTTCAGATGTGGCGGTGCACAAGACTTTTGAGCACACAGAGAAGGAAATAAACCCCAGCTTCAAACAGCCAAGTGGGTAGGAGGTGGGGTAGAGACAGACAAGTCTATACAGTTGAGGCCCCACCAGCATCTCTGACATCTTCCTGGACTCTAGCCCTGACTCTCTTCTTTTAACTTTGGATGTGACTTAGGGCATCCGAAACATTTTGGGTTGCTTTGTAAATCAGTGCTTTAAAGTATCAAATCATATGTTTTGTAGTTTGGGGACTTGTGGCATAGGAAACTTGGTGTAACTGCGTGGCCACTGTTTGGTAGCAGTAGATGCAGCGCAGTCACCTCCCACGCAGAGGATTCATCATTTTGGCAGGGGCTATTACTTCGCAGCATGGAGTCATTGATGGGAAATTGCTGCAGGCTTCTACCAGCCATTCCCCATGTATGCCCTGGTCTGGATGGACCAGCGATGCCAGGAGCCATCTCAGCACCTGCCAGCCTTCTGCCTCTGCTCCCACACACGTTACCAGGTCACTGATGTCTGATCACCAAATGAACCAACTTGACCGTCTCCTAGTTGAAGAGAGAACAAATGGGTTTGACTGATCAGAGGAGCTTTTTTTCCTCTCTGACAGATCCTATGCTGGGTGATTTTTTATGAAGTGCATGATTGCAGGGTCAGGCAGTCGCTTGCTGTTTTCCTTGCTGCCCTATGCACCCACATATCCATCATCACCCCTGTGTAGCTGGGGGATTTCACCCCCATCTGCCCTTCCCATCCAAGGTGAACCGGCAGCCAGACTTGGCCTTAAATTTCCTGTCAATTTTCTAGTCCTCATAAATTTAGGAGCCGTCAGCAAAGTAAAGGAGGATCACAATACCATACATGGAGAACTGCATAATCTTGAAGACGAGAGTAAAGGAAATGGGATGAAATTTAAGACTACTAAATGCAAGGTCATGCACTTGGGGATTAACAAGAAATTCTGCTCTAAACTGGGAGCTCATCAGTTGGAAACGAGAGAGGAGCAGAAAGATGTGAGTGTATTAGTTAACCAGGGGATGTCTATGAGCCACCAATGAAAGAGCAAGGGTCCTAGCCTCTTTTGAGTGAAGCATTCCCAGTTCAGACCAGTGACACTGCAGTGGTGTCCTAGATGTCATGGGCAAGATTTCACCTGGGTAGTTCTCTTCGTGGAAAAGGTTATCCAACCCACAGGGAAGCAGCTGGAGAACAGGCAGGGGAACAAAGAGGTGGTGTTAAGACAGAATCTTAACAGCTCTTTGTTGGTCTAACAAATAACTTGTTGAACTGTCTGAGAAAAAATATGAATGCCTTTTCTTAGAAGCAAATGGAAGGGCCAAAAGACACTGTTAGTGCCAGAGCAAATGAAAATAGCTTGAAGTTGTATATTTTGGAAATTGCAAATGCATTCATAGTATCAAAACAGGGAAACTGGAGTGTAACCCACTCTGCTGGTTTCCAGTGAGGGAGACGCACCTCCACGTGCAGCATCCCAGCTCCGTGCCTTGCCCACGGGAGGCAGCCTGAGTCACTGTGGTCCTCTGAACCTTTAATAATCTTGTGGGAGATGGTATGGAACCAACAGCAACCTCTAAAATAGGGGTACAAGACTGACCAGGTGAGGCGAGGGTACTAGAAACCCCCTTGATATCAGAAACATCTCCTAAGTCATTGAGGTTTTCAGTGGCAAGGAGACAGACAACTTTCCATCGGTGTCTTCCAGAGCTGATAAGATCAAGGTGGGAGCTGGCCTCTCCGGTCAGGAAAGCTGCTTTCCCTCTGTCAGCTTTCCCCTCTCCACTCTGTGTTCATCTAGTTCAAACAAATTCATCTGAACGTAAAACAGAGGGGCTGCAAGTGATACCCGTGAGGGTATTTTCGGAGTTGCATGGCTTTTTTACCTCTTTCCAGTGAGGTTAAAAACCTCAGCTGAGGGCATATGGAGGATTTTTTTCAGGTTGTAGCAAAATATTTTGCCATGTGTTTGCGCACATACATGCACACAACCCTGTCATGGGCTGTCACCTTCCCCCCCATCCCGGATGGGTGTCCCAGTCGTCAGGGGCCTCCCATCCTATGGCTGTGCAGCCACCTTTCACAAGGTGCCACGGGGGATTTAGTGTAAGGGCCTTGGAAGAAAATGCGCACTGGGAACAGGTTTATACTCTGTATTTACTGGCAGAGGAGCAATGCTTCAAGCTGTGCTAAGGGGGGGTTTGTCATCCTCTTTAGTAGTTCTCACTACATAAAGCATTGCCTCTTTCCCCTCGCCGCCCTTTTGCATTGCTTTTCCTCTCAATGTCCCTTTTGGTAGCTCCCAAGCCTCTTCAAAA
>NW_009601437.1:2601-11581 GCF_000690535.1 Cariama cristata | reverse complement strand
TTTGACCAATCCCTTGTTTTAATTAGTTTCTCAAATCTGGTGAGTAGCACTTGCCCCTGAGCAGCCCTATCACAACCTCTGCCAGGTTGAGGGTGTTGCAACTTCTGGCTGGTCTACGCAGAGGGTTTTGTCCCTGCAATCGGCCAGGAGGACAAGAGAGGAAGGAAGGAATACCAGATGACAGTGGCATCACGTTTTCTTTCATCATAATGGTATAGTTATATGTACAAGCCATGGTTCATGGTCCGTGTTCAGCCCGGATGGAGCGGCAGCATCCAACCCCAAATCACCCACGCGTTCCTTTGGACCTACCGGGGGGTCCCTGGACCACAGCATCGAGGTCCCAAACTGAGGTCAAAGAGCTGCCGGGGTTGAGTCTGAAGCCCAAAACAAAGGCCTTCAGGACTCCTTCTCAAGCGGTGTTTTTATGCCCTCTTAAGTGACTTCAGCTAGTCGTCTCCCTTTTTTCACAGCCGAAAAAGTCCTGCCAAGAAGAAAGTCTTCAGGGCCTGCTCACATTCCAGCAACACTCTGGCCTCCAGAAGTCCTTTTCACAGCACACAATATGGCATTGTGATTAGATATAAACTGAAAGTGTATTTCCTGCCCTTCAGTAATTACACTGGCTTATGGGAGCTTTATTCAGCATGAAGCTTTATTATTCTGCAGAATGAAATTCTGTATAATTTTCCTCTCCTCCAATGCGCAGATGAAAAATCATATTTTGGTCCGAGTTGGGAAGAAAGGCTCAGTTATCACTTGAGAGCGTGGTGTTATTTTCCCCCGGAATTAAAAAATCCATCTGGGTGTACGACCTCGTTCACCCTCCTGCCTCTCCATTCAGCCTTTTGTATGCATATGAACCTTATCAATTTCCACTGCTGCAGAAAGGTGAACCAAAACAGCGTGCCTCCCCCAGTCCTCCTCACGCTAATGGAAACGCGTGAGCCAGAGCAATAAATGCATGTAAAACCCTCCTGCTCCGCTAAGAAGGGGAGGGAGGTACAGATGGAAAGCCTGGTTTGTGGCTGTCGCCCATCAGCAAGGGTACCAGCATCAGTGCAATCCCATTGTCAGAACAGCCAGGGATGTCAGGGCAGAACCTTATTTGTACAACAGTCTGGCTTCAAGCAAGGCTTAACTCCCAATACAACTAGAAATAACTAAACCAACTTCATCCAGCCTGACTTGCTAAACTCTTGACCACCAAAGGTGGGAATCCCTCATCCAGGCACAGCCCAACTCATTTTCGTATCAACCTGTTGCTTAGCAAGACACAGTAGATGCTTTCTTCCTGGCATCTCTCCCTCCAAGAGAGGACTTGGAAAGGCAGATTCCTTCTTTTTTTTTTTTAACACGGAGATGGTTTGCCAGCAATTGGCTCTGCTGCTGTTGCAGTTGTCAGTTGAGGTTAGCTGCCATGGTGGTCCCGTGGCCATACACTCCCGTGTCTGCCTGTATGACCTGGCAATCACTCTCTGTGTCCTGGGTACTCAGTGATGCTGTTACAGCTCTTTTTATTATTGCCACCATTATTGGGAATAATGCAAGATGATGCTTCCTCTAACAGCAAGAGTTTTTCTCATGGTAGTGGTCATAAAAACTAGTCTGAGCACAGAATTCATCTGACTAAATTTTACTGCCTAAATTAGGCATCTACGCTAAGCAAGTTACCTGGGATGAATTCCTGCGTGCCCATCTCAGGATAGGATAAGTCCTTGGACATTTCCTTGCTGATTTTTCCTTGCCACTTGATGGGGATGGGCTGCTGCAAATTGCAAGAGAAGACTGGCAAAGCCAGTTATGGCAGGACAAGGAGCTGGAAAAGTACAAGCAAAATATAAAATATTGGTGGTGTATTTGGAATGCTTGGTGGGAGTCCCACAGTGACCTCTGGAAGCTGTGTCTGCTCTGGGATCACTCAGAAAAAACAAAAGCTGTGATCAATATGTCTGAAATACCGAGCAAGAGGAGAGCTGTTCCCCAGCACCTTCGTCTATGTTACACGAGCAAGAGCAGTGGTGGGGTCCTTCATCCGGATATCTTGTGTACCAGTCATGGCCCAAAGCAGAGTAGAAGACAGTTCCTGTCCTGTATTACCAAAACTTCTACCCACAACAGGCATTCCAGCTCTCCAGTCTCCAACACGCTTACGCAGGTGCTCCATCCATTTCTGTATAAATCATCCTAATAGTCCCCAACAGCCGCCTGCTGTGATCCCAGCCAGCCCCCTGTCCTGTTTGCCTTCCTGTTGCTTTTAAATATCTATTTCCACCCACAGTAAATCAAATGGATTCAGACCCTGTTGTCTTCCTGTCGGTGCACCTCACTCTAAAGCCAAAAAGCCTTGCAGAAGGCTAGGGTAAGCACCTCCAGTTCACTCCCTTTCTCTGACCTGAATTTACCATGCCTGTTGGTATGTCTAGCCTTTCTGCATTTCCCCTTGAGAATTTTAGATGGAATAATATCTGCTCCCCTTCTACCAGTTGTACTGGTTGCAACTGTGTTGATGACCGATGTTATTTATATCCTAGGCACCAAGAAGGCAGGATGGGTTTGGAAGGTCTTGGAGGTCTGGATAAGCTTTACACTAGATGGACATTGCCTTCAAGAGATAAAGATACTTCCTTTGCTCTTTGATGAACATGACTCCAGTGATACTGAAAGAAAACATGCACGGCTGGAACATCACCAGTGGTACCAGGCGATGCTGGACTGGATGGGGCAGGGCAGGCATTTCTGGAGCACGATCACTAGCATTAATATTCATGCATCAGAACCAGGGTTGCCAATGGAAAGGCATCAATTAAAGACAAAAAAGAGGAGAAGGGATGGTGGAAAGTGGTCTCCAGTTTTGTTCGCTGCCCCATTAAATGAGTAGGGAGGAGGGAAGGGCAGTCCATTTAGCAGGTCAGCGACAAGCAGTGCTATCAGATGCCATGCCAAGCTAATTCCTAATTGGGGCAGTGTTTGTCAACACTGACAGAGCCTTAATACACTGTAATCGCTGGAGCCACAAGCTCTGATAGAGATCTTAATCTCTGCGCTCCGTCCCTTCCACACCGCAGTGAGCATGTCTGCTCCTTCCCCCGGCCCTCTCCCCAGCCGGTAGCTGGGCTCTATGTGCTCAGAGGTTTTTTTAAATAACCCCTACTTTTTCTTATGAATCAACGAAAGGAGAGGAAGTAAGAGGCAGCTGATGAGGGGGGGAAAAAGCAGCATCGTGCTGCTTGGGGAATTCTTCAGAGATTTCACAGTTGAAACAGGTTTCGCTTCATCGGACAGCCAACACTGTCTGTTCACCAGGCTGAAGATCTGCCTCCAAAAATAGATGCACAACACATCGCCAGCTGTTTTGGGATCGCCTTGACTCCTCGTCTATTCCTTCCTACTCTCTGACACAGCCTTCCTGGAAAAGCTTCTGTCCACCTTTCTGGATTTTTCTCCTCACAAATGCAGTAGGAGACAACTTTATAGATGAGTGACTCAAGTGTGGAGCAAGGATGAGCTTTGATATGGATCGGCTTCAAGGTCTATGATTGAATCGAGTCTTCCAAGTTCAAGAATCTCTCCTGACACAGGAGGTGAGCATACCCACTAAGGACTTTGCATTTTTTTTTTTGCCGACAGGTAATGATGAAGGGCTTTGCGCTAAGGCAGGAGCAACAAGCACCAATATGATGGCCACACATCCTGCTTTTGCTGGGACAAGTCTGAAGTTCCATCCACTGTCTTTGGGTGCTCCAAATTTATTTCAGGATGCACAGAAAGATCTCATGATTTTATCCATAAAAACATGAACCGTTTTCTTCTTAAATAAATGCAAAGTGGTCTTTGCAGGGTATCGCTAAGCTGACCAAGATCCTTCTGTGGACTCAACAGGACAAAAAAATCCCAGCTCTTCTACTCCAAATTGTGATGATTCCTTGTAGCTCACCTAAAACACATTTGGGTACCAGGATGCAGGTAAAACCCTTCCATCTTGCAGAGTATCACCACTTCCTCCTATTATCGATGGGTCTGTGGCTACAGGGATACCTTTCCACAACAAAAAGTCTCACATTGTCTTCAGAAGAAACCAACAGATGTGTCCTAAATTCAGATAGGGATCACTGAGACATCTTAGAAGGAGGAAGAGCCCAAACGCTCCTTGCAGATGGGTCTGACCCCCCAAAATGTCGTGGCTTGTCCTTTGAGTTACGGGGACGTCATGTTTAGCAAACTTGCTGCAGAGCTGCAGAAGTATCACCTATATTCTCCTCATTAGTTACCCTGGGCTGCCATTTGGTACCTGCAGTGTCTACGTTCCTCTCGGCAGGATGCAGAAGCAGAAAAAAAAAAAAAAAAGACACGTAGATATCTCTGCCTTGCATGGATTTATGAAGAGGTAAGGAAATGCATTTTCAATGTCAATGAATTCTCGCCGTGACCATGCGAGGCCATGGCTGTCCTTCTGCATAAACAACACAACGAAGTGAGTTATTACCAAACTGAAAGACCACAGCTCCACGCCGGAGGGTGCTTTTGTCTTTCCTTTCACGCCAGCTCCAGAAGACTCTCAGCCAAGCTTCCTCATGGCATGTGCTACGCTTACCTGTGATTTATTGATGATAATCATGGGGCAAGCCATTTGTAATCAAACGTACAACAAAGACATTCTCGTGCTGAGAGGGAGTGATAACGCACCATTTAGTAATTTTTGTGCAGTCAGTAATTTGGAGAATGAATGATAATTTCCCGAACTGAAAATCTGCAATGACAACCCTTAGCGCTATTCACCTCGTGAATAAAGATACTTTCCTCTCCATGTCTCATGATAAATTTCTTTTATTAGGGCCACTTATGTGGGGCTTTATCTTAATCGTCTTAAGTATGGGGCAGCCTCTGCGGTGAGGTTGGGTCATTTTTCATTATGACCTCGAACATGCTCCATGAAGTAAATAAATACCAGTCAGTGATGTGAAAACAGTCATTTAAATGAAATGGGCTTTACTAGCACAATATTCTCACTCACTGCATACAGCATATCTGTACAACAGGAGATGCTGAGGAGCAGGGGGTCATCTCTTACATCCACCTGAGTAGGATGGCCTGTCCGATAGGAAAATTGGATATTTTTGACCATCACAACACTGAGCAACGTCAATGCCCCACACTGCTACAACATGCACTTTCCCGATTCCATCAGTATTATCTGAGCCAGCAAAGAAATGCAGCTTCTGTGGCTTTGGATTTTCAAGTAGAAACGCTGTGTGAAAAGCCAAGGTGATTTTAGTAGCCAGCCAGGAGCTCTGCTTGATGACCCTCATGCTGTAACGCTTTGTGGAGTCTCTGTGCAAAACTGGGGGTTGGTGTGCTGGAGGTGGTTGGTTTTAAGCTAAACCGATGTTCCTGTCCATGCCGCTGGTGCAAATCCAGGCTGGGAGCTGCCATCCAACAGTGAGATGAGTGAGTGGCTTCATTCTCCACTTCTGAGCGCAGGTGTTTGCTTCTTGGACATCATCGTCAGAGGGGGCGGAGTGGCTGGTCCTGGAGGCTAGGTGGTCCTCTCCTCTGTTTTACATCTCAAACATGAACCACGCAACGTCTCAGAAGCCACCCTCATGTTTGAAGGAGAAACCTGTCCCCTCCACCAGTGACACGGTTCCCTTCTGCTTCAACCCCCTCGGCACTGTCCTAAGTTTGGATGAAACTCTGCACAGCGCAGAATCATGGGGTGTTCTGTTCTAATGGCAACTGGAGGGCAGAGAGGGAATCCTGCTTGTGCCGCAGGGATGAGTTATGGTCTTCACTGGTATTGCCAGCACAGATGAGGATTTGATTTCTATGCCACTGATAGCATCTCCATAACAAGCTGCAGTGACTATAGCCCAGCAAAATAAACAGCGTTAAAGGTGAGGGGGCAAGACAGACTGCCAACCTCACTCCCAGGTAGTTCGGACTTTGGTCACCTCCTGAAGGTCAAATGTGGGCTGTTGGCTGAAATTGTTGCCTGTGGCGTTTGGGTACACCATCTCTTTGCCTGGCTGCGAGCACACAGCTCCCCACGCCTCTCTTTCCTCTCCTTGTTGCAGCTGTGATTTAATTCCAGGCAGGCAGCAAAGTTTGGAAACATGCAGATCATTCCTGTTCTATCTTAATCATCTTCACCGGGGGAAATAGAAGAGGAGAGCTTTTTAAAACACTTGGATAAAATGAACTGAAACGATGAAGTGCATTAAGAACAGGAAAATCTAAATGAGGTGGAAATAATGTCTTAATTGGAAGGACACATTTTAATCTCTCTCTCCTGCACTTACATGAACACACAGACACGATGCTAACGAAGGAGAATAAGGCATAACCTGGGAGACTGCCTTGGCACAAGGAAGGCAGTGCCAGCTGATCCAAGAGCACTTGGTCTTTGCCAGCTCTGCCCGTCGCATGACCCACCTCCTCGCACTGATGCCTTAAAGCCAACGGCCATCGCTGCAGAAACCTGCCACCCATGGAATGTCACTCCAAGCTGCTCCCGTCATGCTGCTTAGACAGATGGGAAGTGCCCATCTCATTAAGTTGACCGTAGACAATCCCTCTTACCAAAAAATTATGCAACCCAGACAGGATTCAACTAGGTGTCTACATGAGGTGGGTACCTCCATCACCGTTATGGGAGTTGTGGTCAATAACTGGAGTCCATAGAGGTGTTCAGTTGAGTAGACGTGCACTCAGCTATGAGTATGTGACCCTGAGGAGCATCAGGGTTCAGATGAATCCTTTGGTGAGAGCCAAAGATGGAGAATAGTCCCCTCTGTAACATGTAACCTGCCGGGATGCTTGTACAACTCGAGGGTACCCTAGCACACCCACCCAGCAACTGAGCAAGCGGGTGACTGACTGACTTTTGATACCCCATTGCTCAAGTTTGTGGTACAAAAGAGTTTTCCCCTCCGCCCTTGTTCATTATACAGCAAAAGACAGTTTCTAAAGGGTGAACTTATGACGCTGCCAAATAGGTCCCTATCATCATCTGCTGGTAGGATTGGGCTTTTTGCCCTGATCAGAAAAGGGATCCTTTACATAGAGAAGATATCAAAGATGATGTGTGACTCTCTCCATTGATCTGAAAAGAGGCAGGTCACTGGGTGAATTTGGGATTTTAATTTTATGAATCATCTTTTGAGCCGTACTCATTGTAGTCCTTGATAGAGTCTGTTTCTTTCTTGATCTCTGCTGATTATATATTTTCTTCTAAATGGTATCTCTCATTTCTAATATGCTACTATTATTCAAAGTGATTAATTGAAGTCTTTGGTCAGATCTGTATCTGGATATCAGCTTTAACCATACAGGTGCCATACTGAAGTCACGTTCTTGATCTGTACTTCCTGAGGCACAGGTCATCATCAGACATTTCAGAGACTCCAGTGGTTATTTTTCCACCACAGACAGTGCAATAACTGAGACAAAACCAGATAGATATAATATTGCTGGCTCTTGGATACCATTCATGACTCAAGGCTACTCCTAGCACAGTTTCATAAGCCAGAGCTTTCCCATTCACCACTGTTCAGCCCAGTGCTTGTCACTCCGTATCACCGGCCAGTTTTCCACTGGGAGAGCAGATGAATGCCGAATGGATAACCACGTACAGTTCCCACAGCTCTGCCTGGCCCATCACTGTACTGAACTATTCAATCTGGCTGAGCTGCTCATCTTTTCTTCTCTGGAAGGTACCCATGTGGTTTTATTCTTGTCTTTTAAGATGCATCTTAGTCACTGGGATGATGATACAATCTTTTTCTGGATCTGCTACACAACTGCTTGAGAAAGAAGTTGTGGAAGAGTCTTTTCTGGGGAGAAAACAACCGGGAAGAGGCCTTTTAGCTGTTACGTCTTCATTCAGTTTAGTTTAGGTTGTGGGGGAGGATGAGTAAAGACAGGTGATGCAAAAAACCATGTGAAAGTGGCGGATAAACAAAGTACCAGAGATGGGCTTGTCAGACCTGGAAGAGGATGCCAGCATGAGGGATGAAGGCAGCTGCTGGCTTCCTGGGTCAGGAGGGTTGGACTCAACATCTCTACTCTGATGGGCAACGGGCTGCTCAGTCTGCTGAACTCTCTGCTCCACTTAGTAACGTAAATTCCCAAGTGAATCATCTACAAAAATAAATACTGAGGGTACAATTTGCTCCCCTCTGATCCTTGGGAATACACGGATGGCAGGGCAGGAGTGACCACCTGAGTATCCCGTTTCAGGTAAGACTGATGGAGGATGCTGCGGTATCAGGAGCTGACACTGTTATTGCTGTGGCAATGATCTGAAAGATGTGACAGAGACCTGCAACTCATAGCTGGTGGCAGCCAGGAGTGAGCTGCTGCCATCTTCCCCTATACTGTGACCTGCTATCTATGCACAGAGATGCTGCTCAAGGCGGACTTGCCAGGGCTCTCTCCCCATGCTCTGCCTTCTGGAGACGTCCCCGACCTCATTCCTCGAGCAGTCAAGATCACCCCTGCACAGACCGGGACACTTGGACCATCCCGGGGCTCAAATCACAATTAAACGAAGTGCAATTAAATAGCGGTGCAGTGTGAGGAACGGAGAGGAGGGTTGGCCGAGGAGGCAGGATGCCTGAGCCATCCTCTGTCGGCAAAGTGCTGAGACAACAAACTTAACCTCTCTGTCCACAGCGCACCTATCAGCCGTGGTTATTAAATCCCACAAAAGGAAGAAGAGGAGAAGTGAATAGGGTTGAAAGAAAAAGCACTTTCCCCATTTGGATTACCTCCTACAGAACAGGACCTGCCAGTGAAAGGCGGAGAGTGTAATTGCTGGCCTGAAAGAGAGGGGAAAAAAAAAAAAGCAAAAAAAAAGCTATAAAAGGAAAGAAAGAAAGAAGGAAGGGGAGAAAAATTGATAATGAACAATTTATCCTCTGAGCTAACAGTTAATTAATTCTGAAAATATCTGTCAGGCTAATGGGGGGGGGGGGGGGTC
>NW_009601437.1:0-2570 GCF_000690535.1 Cariama cristata | reverse complement strand
GCCACTGAACACAATTAGTAAAATAATAATAACAAAAAAGGGGAAAAAAAGATGAAAAAAAGATTTTTTTAAGGTGTTGCTATCTTCTTAGAGACCAGGCCCTTGGTTTCCCAATGTCATTCTCAACACAATTTTTTTTCTTCTCTCCCTTCGTCTCTTTTCAGAAATTGTTCTCATGAATGATTTATATATGTCTAGTTATCTGGAGTGATTTCTATGGACCCGGGCGCATTGCTGCATAATTGTTAATTTTAATGCCATAATAGCTTCAGATGGAGGAAGAGATTAGGCGTTTATTGCACAATTAAATGAAACATACTTGAGAATCACAAAAGGTTCCGTAATTATTTCAGACCATTAATAAAATGGGCATTAAATTATATGGGACACAAAAGGGAAAGGAAATAGATTTTCATTACAGCAATAGAAGCCGAGAGTAGTAATAGATCCTTGTTGAATTCTCTTTCTCTCTCTCTCTCTCTGAAATTAATTGTTGCCTGGCTTATTTCAAAGCAAAATAAAAGAGAAATAAAGTGTGTTAAAGAACCTCTGATGAAAGGGCTTTGTTTGAGAAGGACAATAGCCAGTGATACACTCTGGGAAAAAAAAAAAAGAAGAAGAAGAAAAAAAAAAAAAAAAAGAAGCTTTGCTTTTGTTTTTTCCTGAAGGCGGTACGGGGGCTTCGTGCGGTCACACGAGGGTCTCTCCTCCCGTTTCCAACATCACGGGGCTACGATGGATGGGAGGGAGAAGGGGGGGACCTGGAAAGTTCCCCCATCCATCCCCAAGTGCCCCCAGTGATGGGGCAGGCCGTGGTTTTGGCACCAGGGGCTGAAGATGCGGCAAACTGGCAGAAGTCCCAGCGATGCCCTCGCAGAGGGGCCGTGTGCGGCTTTTGGCTGTTTCTAGATAAGACCCCATGCAATCGATTTGCCTTGGATGGAAGATCCAGGGTGTACCACGGAGAAGGAAGCTGCAGCTGGAGGCTCCCCGATGTTCAAACCGCCGCATCCAGCCCAACCAGAGCCTGGAGGGTTTGTCCTCTGACCAGCCCCCGGGGAGCCCAGCGGGGACAACGCGGGGAGTTGGGTGAAGAAGAGCTCTTATTGCATGTGGCAAAGACAGCCCGGAGCAGTCTGGACCCGAATGCCATCAAAAACCTCACCTTTTGGCCTGAAAAGGTCCAAACACAGGACCCAGCTGAAAAGTGTCCCCCCTCCAGTGTCACAAGAGCCCAGGTATCAGCACAGAAAGCTCTCCTTAGCACCTCTGACCTGCAGCTCCTTATTCCAGCGGTAATTTTTTCCAATGACAAAATGAGGGGGCATGAACAATGCCTTATCCCCTTCTCGAAGTGAGAAACATCCCCAAAATACAGTGCTGATGAGGGGGGTGAAAACTCAGAAGCCCAACGGGGCAAGTTTTCAGGGGTACTCAGGATTTCTGGAAGTAAAAAGCGGTGCCTCTTAGCAGTTATAGAAGTCCATAGATCTAGGTTTTTTTAGGCAGTTTTGAAAATCTGACGCTGCTTTCAGGCTCCTCAACGTCGTCGAAAACATGCCCTTGATCTTCACAGAGTTTGTACCGATCTAAGTGACCAGCAGTACAATTAAGAGTGAAAGAGGTCGAAAGAGGGTCATTGGGAGCTAATGGAAAGCTCATCCTCCAGACTACCAGCCTGACTTCGCTCTCCTTAAACTCCTCTGAAAAGCCTAAACAAAAAAAAATACTTCTAAACCATCGCTTGGCACTTGGTCCGTGAAATGGTGTGCATGGCCAGATCCCTTGCACAGCTCGCTCCAGGTGCCAAAAAAAAAAAACCAAAGAAGAAAAAATAAAGGGGAAAAAAAGAAAATTAAAAAAAAGTTCTTGGCAAAGCAAAGTTTACCAAAAAAAAAATACTATGCCTGAGGATACCAGAACCAGCTTCTCCATCACCCCCAGTTGGATTTGCCAAGCGGGCAGTTAGGGAAGCTGTCTCCTCACCCTGGATGCGGGAATTGCAAAGGGATCAGAAACAAGGAGCATCCGGATGCAGGACTAAACAGACAAGCAAACAAGAGTGTCTCTTCCTGGAGCACGACTGCACTCGAACATTTCGCTCCGCTGACGCAGATCAGACGCACAGCAGCTATTTTTAGGCTCCGTGCAGGGTTTTACTTAGCAGCTACGCTCCAGGCCTGCGCCCATTCCCACCGGGACTGGGAGGAACCGATCCCTCAATGGAAAGGAAAGGCCTTGGGCTGCCCCTGGATATGGGCAGTGGGAAGCCGGTGGCAGAGCTTCTCCTGAGAAAAGAGGGGGTTTTAATAGCAGGGGGGTGTTGAGGGTAGGGGCTGAGCTCCTGCCTTCTTCAGGAGGCAGGCAGGGAAGAGGCAAGAGGCAGGGGAGGTCACGGGGGCCCCCGGACACCTCTGCGCTGATGTATTTTTGGGGGGGGGCTGTCTCTGGGAAGATATTTCTGCTGTCGCTGTGCGTGGGTGGGATTCTCCCCGTGACTCCGACGTGCTGTGCTGCGAAGAGCGGAGAGCGGGGACAGGGGACAGCAGCCCCCAAAACCCCCCAGGCTC
>NW_009601436.1:74801-101377 GCF_000690535.1 Cariama cristata | reverse complement strand
TTCTTCCCTGCTCCATCCCTCTCCAGGTGGAATGGCTAAAGAACGAGGAGCCCATAGATTCCAACCTGGATGAGAACATTGACACCAGAGCAGACCACAACCTCATCATCCGACAGGCACGTCTGTCCGACTCTGGGAACTATACCTGCATGGCTGCCAACATTGTTGCCAAGAGAAGGAGCATGTCTGCGACAGTTGTGGTGTATGGTCAGTGAAAACGCGATAAGTATGGAAAAGCTTACATGCCTGTGCTTTTATTGCTGGAGTACTTTGTATTTTTTAACATACAAATGGTTCGAAATGAAATGGATAACCTCCTTTCTGTGATGATGAATTTCAGTTCTGTTGCTCAAGGCTGAGATCACGCCTGCTTTTAGAGTGGATAGAATTAGGAGGGTTTTGTTTGTGATGGATTCTCAGAAGTTATGTCAATAATAACAATCCTTGCTCCAGATATTAAGAAGATCCAGTTATAAGCTAAACCACCACATAAATAAGCCTTGCCTGTATCAGGATGCCCCGAAGCACATGCCTCAGGAGGTACATAAAGGGCTGCCTTAATTGGATCGGTGGTACTGCAGTATCCAAGCGCTAACTAGCAAATCTAGATATTACAAAGGACAAAAGAGCAGAACCGTTGCTTTATTACCATCCTCTGTTGCTCTCCATGTTTATTACTGCATGTGACATTTAATTGGTGGAGGCAGAGGATTCTTAAAACACCCATTTTAAAATAAAGAAGTCTTGTTTATGATTTAAGCAAAGCATATTTTATGAGAATTGAGGTGCCTGCTTTTACTGCCCTCCCAAACTCTTATCAGTCATTGCACTTTTTAGCATATTTCTTTGATACTGTGGCCTTTCTGTAGTTGTGTACTGACAGGTAGCAATGCTCCTACTTCAGCTTGGAATTTACCTGTAGAACATAAAAACAAACTTCTGCCTTTGAATGAAATGATCTGATCAGATTTGTTGCTTGACGTCTCTTAGCGCACCTACCGCAACCTCAAGCATGTTTGTGTTTTGCAGTTAATGGAGGCTGGTCGTCGTGGACCGAGTGGTCAAACTGCAATGCACGGTGTGGTCGGGGCTGGCAGAAGCGATCGCGGACCTGTACCAACCCCGCTCCACTCAACGGAGGTGCATTTTGCGAAGGAATGTCAGTGCAGAAAATCACCTGCACTTCTCTTTGCCCTGGTGAGATATGCACAGTGTACTAAGGAATAATGTTGGGTGTCACATTTACAGGAGAGCTCTTTCAGTCTGAAATGCCAGGCAGACAATTGTGCTCTGAAGAGCCCACTGAGGTCCAAAAGGAAATTGGAAATACTTGCATCCTTGTTTAGACTACAGCCCGCAGCTTTTGTGTAGGGTCTGAGCAGTACTCACAAGCACCTGTGGCCTGATCTGCCAGGTTTGGCAGTGCTTTAACTTACACGGAAGCTAACTAAATACTCAATAACAGAGCAACTGGTTCAATATGAAAAAACATCGAAGTGGGTGGGGCTATAGGGAAAGGGGAGATGATGTCAGTAACGGTAGAACCACAGAAACCTAACCTGAGAACTTCACTGAAAAGCATTATTTACCTTGCAAAAGTTTGCTTTCAAGTATATTAACCTTTTGAAATTGAGCTTATGCTATACATGAAGTGTGGTGTTAGATCCCTGGACACTGTGCGTTTCCGTATTTGTTCACCTGAAACCTCCCTTGTCTGAATTTGGAATTGATGTTTCACATGTACAGCTAAAGAAAGTTAGCAGGAGTGTATGCTTGTATGTTTTAAGAGAATATGTTTGCCTGTGGTCACAGCAGAGCTTGTCTGGATTCTGGCAAGTCTCTTTTCTAGCTTTTATGAGTTTTTAGGTACAACATGTCCTGAACTGGGATTTAAAGAACTTAATATTATTTATATATGTCCCTGTGTTCATCTGACTGTTCTTCAATCTGATTTATGCATGAAAAGGAAAGGGAACTGTGGAAACCCTTCTCATTTGGGACAGGGTCAGAGACAGCTATAAATCAGTCAGCAAAGCAACGTATTGATCCATTGTCTGGCTCAGGGCATTAGCCAGAAGTCTATAAGGCCAGCTATGCTCTTTTTGTAAATGTCAGCATCGTTCCTCTGGTAGGAAAATGTGTGGCCTCTCTACATCAGCCTGTTTTAAGGTAGAATTTGTGTTGAAACATAGCTAGGTGGCAGTTTTAATTGACTTTATTTGCAGAATGTTAATATACTGGTGCTGTTTTAAAAGCTTCCCTGTTGCACACTTGAGGTGGTACATTCTAATGCTGGATTTTAACTTCACATCTGATAAAACTATATTTATTTCTCCTGAGAATTATACTGTATTTTACTTGCTGTGGCCTGAGGGATATGAAACAAGTATTCTTGGTAGGACCTCTTAACCGCAGCAGTTTGATATGCAGTGATGATGTTTGTTTTTTCTTCCTCCCCATTCAGTGGATGGAAACTGGGAAGTGTGGAGCGAGTGGTCTGTGTGCAGCCCAGAATGCGAGCATTTGAGAGTTCGGGAATGTATTGCACCGCCTCCAAGAAACGGAGGGAAGTACTGCGAGGGCTTGAGTCAAGAGTCGGAGAATTGCACTGAAGGGCTTTGCATTCAAGGTGAGTAACGGTTGGCACTGAATTGCATTTAGGAGGCATGGCCTAAAATGTGTACCGTAATCCAGGTAACGTAGCATATCTGCCACTCATCCACGTCAGTAGAACTCTTCTGGCTGAAATATCACTGTGAAAAAATAGATTGTTTTCCGAGAGTTGCGTATGTGAGGTTTGAAATCCACAGTGGTTTCTGAGTCACTGGATTTGTGTAGCACATACTTCACCTATTAATTATCAGATGATTCTAAAAACCCAGATAAAGGTTTTCTGCAATGTGTAATTATGACCACCTGCTGCAACATATTTCACAGAATATACTACTTAGCCTTCTGCCTTCTCTTGCAAGTAAATTGGCAAAGCACCAACATGAATACTCTTGGTGCAAGAGCTGTTTCAGGTCAAAGTTTACTCCGTTTGTTGCCTTTAACACAGAAGTTAAATAAAGGCAAATCTACTTCACAGTGAGTTCCCTGTGAAAGGGTTTGCCCATTCGTAAATGTCGGGAAAGCATCTGGCATAGTTGCTACTATCAACAAACAACTCGGAGCCAAGAAAATCAGCCCTGCAGCTGTAGAGTTGCAGAACACCCAGGGACAGCTGCGTAGTCTCAAAACAAAGAAATTCCCAAGTTTATTCCTACGCTGAATGCTGCTCCCTGCCCATGAAGTGATACTGTCATCTCATCGCTTTCTAGCAATAAGATGGCAGCCGCGGGAGCAATCAGGAATGCTAGGGCTGAAAGATGTAAACTGAAATAAATCTACTTTTTCTTTAATTTCCTAATTAAATACTCCTCTTTCTTTGTTTCTGCGGTACTGCATTACCCTTCCTTCTTGATCTTTTGCATGTACGTGTTCACGTTATGCCTAGCAGTCATTTTCTTCTTCTACCACGATGCATGCAACAGAGGGAATATGGCTATAAATCCTAAGCCTTGTGCTCCTAACCATCACATACGTGATTACAATAGTGTACGTGCCTACAGCCTTCCCCCATGTGCACCTTCCTAATACTGGTTGGCAGTTTCAGAGAGAAAGAAACAGCCACTGTGCCCAACCAGTTCTTCAATGAAGTACATCTGGTGAGATGAGGAAAATAATCTTCTAAACAAAATGAACTCCCTTTTTTGCACTGAGATTTTAATAATTTCTTAGTGGCAGGTAGCATCCTGTATATTTATTCAGGCTTCAGAAATACGTACATCTCAGCTGAGACATTAAAGAAGATTTTGTTTGGTTTTGGAGGGAGGGAATACCTAGCAGTCTTGCTATACGTCTCTAAGAACTTCAAGTTTCCAGGGTTACAGAACAGCCGTCCTGCTCCAAGGTGTCAGGCAGACAAGCTCCAGTCTTTAAAAGGACATAAATGAAATTTAGACCTTTTTCCTTCCCCCTGTTCTAAAAAAGAATAACTCGTGAGAATTTGTGAGCCCAGCAGTTCATTCAGCTTTTGAGGACCAACGTGGTGATCACATGACGTTTTCCGAGGTCTTTCTCTTTCCTGCACATTAACTGAATGCCCTTCCCGGCAGATGGCTTGATAAATCCAGGATCCATTCATGGGTGCAGATTAGCATATCCATTGGAAGACTGTCAGAAGGATGCGCTGAAAGGGGCATGAAAAGATGCAGCTGAGGTCTGCACACTTGTCATTATTTGTGACAGTCATGACTTGACGTACCATCTAGTTGGCTCCTTCTGTGGTTTTCACCAGAGTTAATAAAAGCTGGCCCTATTCAGGTCGCTGCTTCCAAGAAGAGCCTTAAGGACACTGCAAGGTGCTAAAGATTACCTGTCCTACCTCGAGACTAATCTCCTTTCATATTTTGTAGTTATGTGTCAGTCCTGTGTGTCCTCTTCGGTGCTGCACTTATATGGTAGAGGTAGAGGAACAAATGTGGTATTACGCTTATTTTGGTAGTCTGAAAGGAGCCCATGGCCTGGGGAAGAGCTGTGGTTATTAAGCACTGAGAGTCAGGATACAGATTTTACTTGATGGCAATGGCTTCATTCCGTGGGGGAAATCACTGAAACTCCTCGAGTCCTTGTAGCACATTTGGTGTCAGGTACAGACTGGGCCTCTGAGCGCTGCTGTACCAACAACCAGGGGTTGTACCACACGGGCTCTTGGTGGTGGCTCCTCCAGCTGTTCGTTTCTCCTTTCTGAGCCTCGCTCCGAGGAGTTCATCCAGACTCGGTCTACAGGCAGGTCTTGGAACGTCCCTGTCGCGCTCTGTACAGTGCTGAATCACCACTTTAATAGCGGTGTGAGTCCTCCTCGGATGTCACAGAAGTGCGAAGGGTTGGTGCTGTGCTTGCCAGCTGTCTTTTGAGGACTACCTCTGATATTTACTGCCAATTCCAGGAGTGCATTATCAGGAACTGTTCTAGGATAAAGCCCTCTGAAGCTTTTTGTATGAGCAAAGGTTTCACATGCTGGTCAAATGAGATGTTACTGCGCACAGAGGAAAAGGGAGTGGATGTTTGGAGTTCCATTCATGGACATGTTAGCAGTGCAACAGTCAATCTTTTTATTTTTTTAAAATGCATCTGCGTTCCCTAGAAGACGACTGTTTTTCATAGTAAGAAATATAAAAGCTGCCTTGTAAAATTCTCAAGTGTGAACTCTGTACATGTTGGCGCATTCATTCAGTGCCTTTATTGAAAACATACTTTGTTTAGTGACTGCTTTCTCTTCATGAGCAACCTCTAACCCCCAGTACAGGTGACCAGTGCTGAACTCTGAATGAAGCATTCGGGATCTAAGTCTGTACGGCCTGCAGCTTTAGCGAGAAGTTTGTATGCAAGTTCCTGCAACAGAAAGAGAAAGGGGGTAGGATGTCAGCTGGTCCAAACAGTTCACTTCATCTCAGAGGGGGTATGAGACAGGGGAGGGTTGGCTTTTTCCAGCAGATACAAATGTAGTAGTTTTGGCTGTGGAAAATAAAGCAGATTGCCTTCTGAAAGGTCCTGCAAAGAAACATCACTAGGAGTTGAAAGTAAAAAAACTTCAGACTGTAAGGAACCAGTCGCCAATTCACTTTCCTTCTCAGAAAGCAAAGTTTAAAAAAAAAGAAGAAAAAGACATCCCATGACAGTCCAGTCTGATTAGAGATACACATATAGCGCAGCCAGTGTATTTCTTTTTTGTGTTATTAAATTTAATGCCTATAAAGGATCTCATATTGACAGCCCTGGAGATAGAAGTTCTCTGTTTATCCATAGAATAGATGACAATGAAGTATTGCTTCCCTGCTATTGCTTTACTTAAGCTGCTCTGTTAATGTGCCCTACTAAGAACTCCAATAGCAAGCATTGGAAGAAAGCCCTTACCACCAAATTACTTGATAGATGCGCTATTGGAATAGTTACAACATGGCAACTAACTTAGTTTTAATAATTACCTGAATTGTTAAGTATTATTATTATTTTCATTGTCTGTCATATGCTTTATATAAAATCAAGCTCTTTGATTCAGGAACTGTCCCTCTGCTTTATGTTTGTACAACCACTGGCGCAAAGAATATTATTATTAACGAACCACTAACTTGCCTGACTAATGCTGCTGCAGTAAAAAAGAAAAATGCCCCAACAAGTTGAAATCAATTGAACTAGCATAGGATTTCATCATCGTCTTTTCAGAAGAATTTTGATTTTTCTTTGCCATGACATTTAGAATCACTTTATAGATGCAATTTTAAGAAAATGTAACTATTTTACACAACCAGGTGCAAACAGAAGTGAAGTAAACAGTGTATGTCTGAAAACAGATGGCTGCAATAGCAAAAGCTTTCTCTTTCAGAAGCAAATCACTTTTCTACACATGAGACTTAAAAAGCTCTTAGTAGACTTTAAATGTTCTTAATCCACTATGTGTAAAGAACTTGCCTGCTTTAAAATAAATAAATGGATCATTATGGGTAAAAAGATACAAAAAGCACTTTAAAAAATATGAGTAAATTTTGAACAGATTTAATCAAGTTAGTGTCAGCTGTGAAACACAAAGTCTGTAAACACAACTGATGTTGAGAATGAATATCGAAATCATTTTACAAAGGATAAGTGGCATAAGTAATAAAACCAAAATTTTATGATTGACATGAAAAGCCATTTAAAATCTAAGCCTACTAGGGATGCATATGTTGACATCAAAGCCATACTATTTAAAATTAACAAAATTAAATTCTCAGCTTGTGCTGAATATCGGGGGATGGAATTTGCTGCTGCGGGATTTTCAATGCAGAAATCTCATTGGGTGAAGTATTTCTGTTCCTTTTATAAGGTGAGATGGGAGTTAGGGAAACTGTGCGCTCACAACAATGCTGTAAAATTAATTCCAAGACAAATAGAATGGAAGATTTCTCTCTGCTGCACACACCAGCAATTTTTGACCTAATATTGGGACCAGAAACTTATCTCCAGGTAATTCGTGGGGAAAAAAATCTACTCCAGTGTAATTGGGAGTTGAGCGTGTTGTCAGTGTGATCCTTCATCTCCAACAGCACTTCACTGGAACTGAGGAAGCCAAGTGGGAAGAGAGGAAGCTAAAGCCTAGTGATACAAAAGCTGTTACTGTTAGGTAACGAGTGGGGCCGAGATCAGCTCTGGCCTGACGTGTTCCTTGGGTTTTAAATGAGCTGGTCTCCTCCTGCCGTGATGGGCAGTACCAAGGAGTGCGTGCTGGTTCTGAAAGTTGGGTGTCCGTATGCGTTCCAGTAGACTGGAGTGTCCTTGTGCCTTTCATCTTGGAGTGTGACACTGTTATTCCTATGTGGGTTGTGCTCTGTG
The DNA here is from genome assembly GCF_000690535.1 of Cariama cristata. NCBI lineage: Eukaryota > Metazoa > Chordata > Aves > Cariamiformes > Cariamidae > Cariama > Cariama cristata. The sequence continues at coordinate 93,964 of NW_009601436.1, read as the reverse complement.
TATGTACTTGTGTCAAATTATTTTTAGGACTGTAATTGCTTTCTCAGCTAATAGGAATTGATGCAATTACCCTATTTTTAAAAAATCTTTTTCCCCTGTTCATCTTCCGATATGTGCCTTTTCTGCTCTGCTTTTCATCCCGTGGGGAATTGTGAAGGAAATGCAGTACTGTGCTACAGAAAACTAATCTCTTGGAGGTTATTTATCAGGCACAACTTGTCAACTTTGTTCCTTCCGTGAGGCAAAAATAGAAATAAAACATTTCTTTGGTTAAGTAAGAACTTAAATGAAAATAAGGGTGAGAACATAAGATGCCAGGAAAGCGTAGGCCTGATTCTGAACTGGCAGAATAAAAATACTAACCCTGAGCATGAGTTTTCAAGTTTGGAGTCAGTAAATGAAATGGTGATAAAACAGGTTCTACTCTCAGGTTCTTTATTCCATCCCTGACCGGAGAGGCTGGGAATAACACAAAGATGACACCCTTTCATTCGCAGAAACCACCTTTTTCTCACTTTGTCTTTTGATTTTTCTGGATGGATCCAGATCGTCCAGTCCTTAACTGAGAAGCAACTGAAAGTGCTTTTCTTTCAGGACTTCTAACAATTGAATAGATATAAACTTATATGCAGAAGAAAGGTAGAACTCTTTTTGGGTTTGTTATACATGAAAGATTGCCAGGCCTGTCAAGTTGGGAGAAAACCAGAGATTGAGTCAATCTGAATGCAAAGGTCGCTTTTACTCAAGAGGGTCCTAACAGCTTCCTAGGTTCTTGCGTATTTGCTCGTTCATTGTTTATTCCCTACCACTCTTCTCAGTAGTATACTTTTCCATGGTGGATTTCTCACTGTCTTGCAGAGGTGAAAGTTTGTTCTTTGCTTAACAAAAGAGAGGGTTTTGTAGAGCTTCTTGTTTTATTTTTATCTATTTGCTTTAAAGTTATTTTTTTATAACTTCAAAAACGATTGATTTTTTTTCCCCCAGTGCCCAAAAAAGAAACAAACAAGTAGGCCATAAGCAGATGAACTACAAACATGTTTTTTCTAATGCACTGTAAATCACAAATAATTTTGGTTTCCATTTTTCAACCAGCCGTGATACTGAATATTGCCAAGAGGCTTCTGGATCTAGCAATTTCACTAGTTTATATGACAAACGCATTTCAATTCTATTGCAGTTTTCTGTAGATAGCATTATGTCAGCAGCATGAAAATGTTTGTTTCCATTGCAAAGTTCAAGTCTGACACTACTCATTTGGTGTTTACATACATCCTTTCCTATCAAAAATAAAAACAACCTCAAGAATAAAAAAACCCCCACACTTAGCTTTTTGGCAAAGCCAAAATCCAAGGATCTTTTGGGTTAAGTATTACTGAACTGATCATTTTCACAAATAGTAAAAATAATAGATGGCTTCTCATAATCCATTTGCTTACATTATCACACAGCAAAACACTGAGCTGAACATCTCGTACCGTGAGGTGGTTTCCATTAAGACCACTACTTCCCAGTGTAGATCACAGGACTGCAGTAACAGCGACTGCACTGGTGGCTGACCTCCAAAAGCAGCAGTACCAGATCAATTCATACAAAAAGGAAAACACAAAATAAATCGGGGAACAGCTCGGTCAAAGGGAATTTCCTTACAATGCAAACCACCTACAAAATGGATATAGTCTTGTCTGCTTGGGGATTTATATCCCACATTGTATTCTGTCTGTTAGATTGGTCGAATTCTGCTGAACTGCTAGCCTTTGTTGAATTTTATAGAAATAAGTAAGTTATATGTTGTGTTTTGGTGTTTTCTTCCGACAACCTTTCAGCAAAAGGTATTGGAATAGCTCCCTAAGTTAGGCGGGCTGCCCAAGAAATGACGGGGTGGCAGAATTGATCTCGAGGCCGTATTTATAGAGCATGCAGAACGCAGCTTTGAGACAGTCCCGGCAACCCCGCACGGAACATGAATTCGTAAGCAGGGTCTTGGAAATCGCAGACGCGTTCCTCCGGACCGCTGCGCTGGGCTGGCGTGTCCCGTGGGTTGCTTTGTTGCCGTCTACACCTACAGAGCCTGCACTCGTGCGGTATGGGTGCTGCACCAGCCCGAGTCCCCCATCTTCTACAGATTACTTTTTCAGGTCTTAGGTTATGAAGGATAACTCAAACACTTATTACAAGGGAGACAGAGAAGCCTCATTTTTGAGAGAAGCACTACTGTGTAAAGCCTATTTTATAATGTGTTTGCATATGTATGTATGACATGTAGATGTCATTAGTGGTGTATATTTATACAAAATGTGAATATATTGTACATTTTAATAATTTTAAGTGTCCATCACTAACCTTTCCATATATCAAACACACAAAAAAATAATTAATTCTTAACTGACTTTCTTTGCCAAGTGATCCGCTTCAAAGTATTGAACTTCCTTATTGCCGAGATGTATATTCTAAATAAAAACATCCAATAAAGCTAACAAATACTTGAATTAACCAAGTGAGAAATTACTGCAAAGAAACATCCTGAAAGAGATTTAGAAAAAAAAAAAAAGATGAAGGGAAAAATATGGACAACATAAAATATTCATATTGTCAGCAAACAAGGAGAAAATGTTTCATTTATAGAGCTAGACAGAAGCGATATAGGAAATAGATATGCTCCATGTAAATTTATTAAGTGCAACTTTCTCTCTCTCTCTCTCTCTCTCAGATAAAAAACCTCTTCATGAAATAAAATCCCAAAGTAAGTTATTTTTTTTCCTCTTGTAAATATGATTTTTTTCATCTTCTCTGCCATTCTGTTTTATTTGTTTAGAAGCTAAATAAAACTGAAGGTTATATGAAAGGCTTTCGCATCTACCGAAAGCATCTACTTAGTAACTTCATGATCACAGGTTTTAGGCTAAAAATAGAAAAGTGACCATTCTTTAGTAATTTGTGTCTGACTGGGTGCCCTTTCTACAGGCGTGCTTATCTTGAAATTGATCTCTTGAGGACTTGTAATTAGAAAAAAAGAAACTAATATAGGAGTTTGGCTCGCCTGGTTCAAATCTGGTTCCACGACTGGCTCGCTCTGATCTTGTTCCGCTCACTTTGGCCTTCATTTATCAACGGCTTAAAGGTGTTTAAAGACTATATCGTTATCATTTATATACTGCTTGGGGGGCTTCTGTCTTGCACTCTTTGTTTCTTAGGCTTAGATTACTTTCAGTGGAATTTTAGTTCAGAGCAGCACATTTGGAATGAATTGACTAACTGAAAGATTTGGTTGAGAAAAAGAAAAGACACAATTTCATCAAAACCACAATTTCTGCGAGGCCTGTCTGTTTTAAAGCAAAGAAGTTGTTTTTTTCTTTCATAAACCGTACACAAAGTTTTGAGGATTTTTGACTGCTTAGTTTTCAACAAAAAAAATTGTATTTCTATTCATAAACACATTTTTGGCTTAATTCCTTTGAAGGACTTAAGAATCCACCTGTACTGAAAAGTAACTCATGCAGTTGTTTATATCTTCTTTGAAGACAGATTCTTCTATTATGTATTATAAAATATATAGCTTTTAAGTCTGAGTATTCTGCCAGGACACAGGGGCCTGGGGTGATCAGATTATTTGAAATTTTATGGAACTTGGGCCTTAAATCATTAGGAAAACATTTGGAAATCCTAACCTGAACTGTATTTCCTTTGAGCTCACATACTGTAGACTGCAATGTCAAAACATCCTGCAGCAAAATTTCTTGCTAGCTTGAACAAAGTGTGTTTGGTTATCCCATCCTACAGTATTCCTCTGTCTGATAAAAGAAGGGTTTTAAAGGAACGGGTTGAGTTCAGATCTGTGTAATCCATGGACAACTTCATCACAATTCACAAAGGAACAGAACTAAATTGCAACAAAAATGTGACGCAAATAAAAATAAGAATTATAGAGGAGTACAGTTATTGTCCAAGATGGCTACAACTCTTGGTGAGTGAAAGGTGTTTGGCTTTTTAAAAGTTCTCAGTTTTCAATATGGTGTAGTCACGTAGGGTGCATGATAGCCACCCTGTTTCGCCCATTAAACAATTTGAATGCATAGAAAGCTTGCATAAAAATCTCTCTCCTTTAGGTTTCCAGTTCTTAGGTATTTCGAAGGATACACAAAATCAAATGTAGGTTTCTAAGGATACACAAAATCAAAAATGTGCTGTGGTTGCCTTGGCTGCTTGAGCGTTTTTAGTTTTGTCTTGCCTTTGTCTCGCTGGAATCATCTCCTAACTGGTCACGTACAATTGGTCTGTGTCATAACTTAGCTCAGGCGATTGATACATTTTGTTTGTTTATCTGCACCGTTCCCATTTAATTAGAGAATCTTGAAAGGATACCAGCCAAATTGCTTTATTTTCTGATTTATTAAAAAAGTAACTTTAACGGAATTGATTTTAGCATGTAAGATACCTAGGAGAATTGAAGGCTTGCTTTATAGCTGTGACGTTAGAAACATAACGCAGCTTGTTGCTATTCGGCGAAACAGGAACTTAGTTTAAGACTGCATGAATCATCATTGATGCGAAATCAAAGTCAATTATGAAGATAATTGAGAAGCAACCTGTTCTACTAAATAACCTCTTACGTGATTCTCTGTCTTTTGATCCTTGTTCTCGAAGGCTGGCTGTATAAAGAAATGGACTTCAAGTTGCTAAGGAGTACAAAAGTGAGAGTGATGGAAACCTGGGGGAGGATGGGAAGCTGGGAAAATCTTTCAGATCTCCTGGCAAACTCTAATGGTAGATGGGGGGAAATGTATGCCCTGCGTAGCTCCTGGAAAGCACTTATTGTAAATGAGATAATTTAATCAATTACATTTCCTAATGTACTAAACCAAATGTTTCATTTTCTGCTCCTGCACATCTTAAATTATCTTCAGGTGCTTTATGAAACTTAATCATAGTTAATAGAAACTTCATTACCATCAAATGTGCTTTCAATAAATGTTGTGTAACAGTGTCAGGAGGTGGAGTGAAATATAGGCTACAATTACCACCAGCACGTATCCTGTAACTGAAATGTATAAAAACCGTAGAGCTTTACGAGAGTCCCTACCTCCTCTGGGCTGGGAGGATGCAGTTCATTAAATAGTAATTGGTTGACTATAAATGTTTTCTTTTTTAGTTTGTTTGGTTTTTGCTTTGTTCCCTTCTGGGAAAAAATAAAAGCAGAAAATTACCCCATTCCCCAAATTTGCCATTCTTTTCTTCTTGCTTTGATTTCTAGTCTTCCATAAAAGGAATTATCCATAAGAAAAGGTAAAAAGGTGAAGAGATTAAAATTACTTTAAAAAGCCAGTATTTGTTTCTAAAGAAATACTAACATCCTGAATAAAAATGAAAGTCCCCTTTCTTAAGCGGTGGTGTTTCGTAGGAACAATTCAAAGGAATACCACGTCACTCTTCTCTTACTCTTTTAAGATAAAGCTATTTTAAAGTCTACTAAATGCTGAAAAGGGTATCCTTTTCCTCTGAACTCTGTGTGTTAGTTACTTGGGGTTTGTGGGTGGTTTTTTCCCCTTGCAATGGAATAGTTATGGGAACTCTTGAATAACACTTCCAGGTCTTCTACGAAACAGAACAATGACCATTTTATTAAAGATAAGGAAATTCAGAAAAAAAGAACTGTAAGAGATTTTAATCATATAATTTATAGCAAAGTGTCAAATTCAAGTTCTAGGGATACTTAAAAGTATTCACTGAAAACAAAATTCTTTTCTCAAGAAAAATTTTGCTTGAGTCAAACTGTTTTAAAATTCTGTATTCTTACTCTCATGTTTAACCTGTGTACGGCAGTCTTGTGCAGTTATAAAAGTATGAAACTTAAATTATCTGACATCTGAATTGATTGAAAAGAAGCAGCTAAACTAAGTGGATTTAGAGTAATAAATTGCAGTTACTCACAGGTGAGAACTTAAGGTGTGTTTTATATTCTGGTTTTGACGGTGAAAGTTCAACTCCTGTATTTTCTACCCGTTGCCATTATGGTGGCAGTAATTTTTTACTGATAGGTTATTTCTGCATGTTTCAGGCTTTATAATTTATTATCTCAAGAAGGTAGAAGAGGTAATTCAAATTTGCAGCACTTTTCTGCTTTAAAGCAATGCTGAAAATGGAAGACTTAAAGACGCTTTATGGTCAAATAGCTATGAGCTCACTATGGTTCTCTGGAAAGGAAAAGAACCCCCTTGCTGTTAGGTTTCCTCTGCCACTGGAGATACGTTGCATTCATTCGCTTGGCTTATTCATTGTACTAATTACCCACAAAAATTAAGTCAACAATAGAGTTCCATAATTAATTCCCTGTAACAACAAAATAGCTTGGGAATAGAAAATTGGAAGAAATAGAAATGTAATTAGTTTCTGTACTTACTGTTCTGCATCTGATACTAGAGAGTAAAATGGAGGTGAACCAGTATGTGATTAAGGCACTGGATTGGCATTCAAGTGGTCTTGGTTTGATTTGAGGTATTTCCAGTCTTCCTTTGTGACCCTGTCTTTTTGCGTTTATTTTTTCCATCTGACGTAAGAGAATATGGGCATCTCTCATTGCTGGTCTAATACATTCACATTGTCAGCTAACAGCTTGCTTTTTGGAATTCCTAACTCTGAACGTAAAATACTTAAAATTCTCTTTACAACATTTTTCAAGGGGGCATTTCATGGACAAAAATGGAAAAAAAGGTTTCAGAAAAAATCTTTTTCTCTAGTAATTTATTTAGTAGAACTGTGTGGCAATTGTAATGTTCCAAGAAGTTGGATAAGAGCTACTTACAAGTCTATTCAGTTGTGATTACTTGTCGTGACATGCTACAGAAGATGGATTTCTTCTGAAAGCTGATATACTATGGAAAATTTTTGATTTTTTTTTTCTTTTCTCCTTCTCAGCAAGTTGTAAACGTGTTAAAAACAGAAACCTTTTTCATTATGAGGTTGGTTGAAAATTCAACAGAATTTTTGCAGAATTATTTTCTGGGCTAAATAGCAATTCTAGTAAAACTGATCTCAAAATGTTTATTTTGGGTTGAACGGGATGTTGGAATGTTGTATTTGGGGTTGACTGGGAACAGTTTGAGAATGGGGATGGAAAGGGTGTTTTCTATGAAGGATGTTTGAGCCAAACAGTTTATTTTACTTTTGATTCAACTGCCCAACTAAAAATATCGGTTCCATTGCCTTATTCACACCAAATCTCCCATGTTCTCCAGCCCACTGAAAGCAGTGTTTACGCACTCGGTTTCCTTGCTGCTGCGATTCATGTGGCATTTCACTTATGTCGGCGCTCGCCTATTGCGTTTGGTGTGCCGTCCCAGGGAGTTCAGCTGCTTGTATTGGTAGTTGCCAGACATGGCGTGTACATAAGAAATTGGTGAGCCAGGAAAGTTAGCTTTTCTGGTGCTGCCCATAGCTACACATTTCTTTCATCTCAATGGTCTGAAGTTTCATTTTAAAAATTCAACTAGAATAAAGTTATCTGACTTGTTGCAGAAAAACATATGCACAACAGAAGCCTCCTCCCAAATACTAATTAAGTAATTTCAGTAATTGGCTGTTTATTAAATGCTGAATTTAAATCCCTACCCTATTTCTGTACATTGCAGTTTATTTACTGATACTGAGTAGTCTGGATTTCCTAGTTATTTTTTGTCACTGTCATTTGTTATAAATAAACGCACTTTCTGTACCAAATGCTTCTCACGTGACAGCAGAAGCAGCATATAGAAGGATAACAGATGATGTATAGGGTGAATACAGGATTATCTCTTCCTCTAAATGGGAGTTTGGCATTAAGGGAACTACCGAAGGACCCACTAAGTGTACTTGCCAAGTAATTTAATTTCATGGTACGTGGTCCCAAATCCCAGAAGATCACAGAATAGCGGGACTGGATAATTCAATTACGTAATATTGCAGGTTTCATTTAGATTCATTCTTTCAAAGCAATGAATTCGTTTTCTCTGCAGTAAAAGTTTGAAGTCTTAGAAAACTTGGTTGCAAGCTTAATGCACGGTGTGATCACAGGGAAGGTTCGGTTTCCAACATGTTTTTAAAGAATGAAGATGCTTGTGGGAATCCAGGAGGATACGTGGGATCTCCTCAGCCCCTCGCTGAGCTGTGCGAGGATGGACCGTTCCTTCTCATACTAAAGCTCACGCAGAAAACAAAGAGGAGGGAAGGGGAAATCTTGATTTTTCAGAGGATTCATGACCTCCTGTATTAGCTCCAGAATTCAAACCTAAAACTTACGTGTCCCTGGAAGCTAGCAATAGACGAGACTCACGCCGATTGCTAAAGCAGCCCTCCCTAGCTGCAGCTGTTCCGCGTCCTCCCTTTAAGGGGTGTATTACCATACCTTAACGATCTCCACTGGGCTGCAATGGGAAACGATTGCAAACCTCAGCAAGGAGCCCAAGCTAGCAGTGTGTGCTGATGAGAGAGAAGGCTATTTAGTGGCAAGCGCTCTGCTTCTGACTGTTACGAGTCCAGCTCTACCATTTTTAAAAAAACTGTAAAGACCACGGTGCAATGTAGCATCATGTACATTGTAAAGACCATAAAACAATGTAAGCCCACCTATACGGAGTGATGCATCAGGAACTTTGCTCATGCTTTCAATTCCTTCTTTTCGATGTTCCTTGTGCTCCACTATCCTGCTGTGATCTGTTCCACATTTATATCTCAAGCTTTACCTCCCCGGCCACGTGTCTGCGGCCTCATATAATCAGTCCCCTCTGCTCACGGCCAGCCAGCGCCAGCCAGGACCTTTTTGTGAGTGTTGCTGACTTGGTACCTGCTTTTTCTCCTTTCAGATATTGAGACCGCCAGTGACATTGCCCTGTACTCCGGCCTGGGAGCAGCAGTCATTGCTGTAGCTGTGCTGGTGGTTGGCGTTACCCTTTACAGACGGAGTCAGAGTGAGTACGGCGTGGATGTGATTGATTCATCTGCACTGACAGGAGGCTTCCAGACATTTAATTTTAAAACAGTCAGACAAGGTTAGTGTTGTGATTTCATTTTCTTCTCTCCAGAGCTCCTACTGCAAAGAGATACTAAGCTCATAGTCAGTGACTGGCTGTGGGAGGGCACTCCAGCTTACCGCTGAGCAGATGTGTAGAAAGCCAGGGAAGGGTGGCTGCCGCACAAGGAACAGGATCCGGTGGTTAGCACTGTCTCTGCTACTCGTCTGTCACGGCAACTTGGACAAATACATCGTCTTTCTTGACCGCACTCTTAAGTGCTTTAGAAATACCGTCACCAACTTCTACAATGACATTTGTGACTTAGAAAAAGCCCAAACAAACCAAAACAAATTAACTAAATCAAAACAAACCCAGAAAGCATGTCTGTAGATCCTTCCTATTTAGTTACAGATCTTCTGTTTTCTTTATTCCAATAAAAGTGATTAATTTTTTACTGTTAATTTGAGAAATCCAACTTTATGTATTTTTATAAGCTGCTGTTAGCATGCAAATATCCACATTATAGGATCATAGAATCATACAATCATTATGGTTGGAAGAGACCTCAAAGATCATCAAGTCCAACCGTACACCCGATGCCACCATGCCCGCTAAACCCACTAAACCATGTCTTGAAGTGCCATATCTAAACATTTTTTGAACACCTCCAGGGATGTGAGGTCTGTGGGAAATAAATGTGCGTAAACCTGTATTAATTGAAAAAAACAAAACACAAAACACAAAACCTTCAGAAAGCCACCAATACAATAAAATATGGAAGAAATATTTAATTTACTAAAAGCAGGACTCATGTTTTCTGGAATATTATTTCCTTTGGACAGAAAAGTGGAGAGGAATACAAATGGTGATTAAAATAGTATGTTTCTTTACTTCCGTACTGTCATTCTAACATAGAGACCTGCCTTATTGTGGGTGGGTGGGTGTGTTGGTGAGGTGTGAAAGTATCCTCACCTCTCAAAGTGAAATACGTTGCTAAGTTTGGGTTTTGTTTTTCTTCTTTTTTTTTTTCCTGTGTTGTTTTTACAGTTACTTTATTTTCTGGGAGACATTCCTAACCAAGCATAAATTGCAAGAAATTGGAAAAAGGGCTTGGTAGACAAGGATGTTTGAAGGATGTTTACTCATTCATATAAATATCCAAGCCTTTGATTAGAGTCATGTAATTCTCAATGACTCTCTCAAATAGTAACTTTTTCCTTTGCTGTTCAGTTTGGCATGGAAATCTTGTTTTGAGTCTGGAGAATTGTTTGTTTGGCTTAATGTTTCAGAAACATTAGTTCTGGATGCTCTGAAAACATCTGAGCAGGCCAATTTCTCTTATGGCAGGATGCTGTTAGTTCAGTTTCAATTGCTTTGGGTGCTCTGTCTGTGGGGTTTTTAAATAAGAGCATTTGTAAACTAAGCAATTCCGCTGAAAAAAAAAGGCCAGTTCTCTCTTCTGTTTGCTGAGAAACGAAAGCACAATACCGACATGCAGACAACAGATTAGTGTGATCCAAATTTTATTCTTTGGAGGAATGTGTTTATGTTAGCAACCCAACCTGCAGTCCCTTAAAGTGATCAGATTTTCAAGGACGCAGTATAGATAATTTCTAGAAAATTAGTTACTTCAGAAAAATTTGTTTATGAAAAACCAACCAAACAAAAAAATCACAAAAACAAATGAAAAAAGATCAAAGCAGATAAAGGATTCAGACCCTAAACCTGTCCATTCCTTCTCTTTTTTTCAGAGTGTTTTCTGAGCTAAAATGCTTCTAAATGAGTAACTGTGGTATTTTTCCCCTGTATTATTCTTGTCCCACTTTCTTTTCAACCCAATTTCCCTCAGGCATGAAACTATTGTTTTGTGTAAGCTCACGGAAAAGGTCTGCAGAAAGATGTGTTTTCACCCAATGGGTTTTAATGTGTTTTTTTAAAAAAAAAAAAAAAAATGTAAGAACAAAGACGTATGCACAAACCCGAATCCAACACAAAAAGGAAGTTCCTTCTTGGATTCATGCACTCTGGAGTTGCCTGAAGTGCGGAAAACATAGTTATCGAGTACCTATTAGATCTATCGCGTCATGTCATCTGTTTTTTAACATTCCTTGATGTGATTTTGAGCTCTGAGAGTATCAGGAAGGAAGAGCAAGTCAAAAAGGGAATGGTGGAGAGGTCAGAAAGAGATTTCTGGTTTAACGTCTCAACACAGTAACTAACTCCCAAACCTGCTTCGTTCTGCCAGGTAACTCCCTGCTGTTGAACTCATCCATGCAGCCTGACTTGACAGTGAGCAGAACGTACAGTGGCCCAATCTGCCTGCAGGATCCCATTGACAAGGAGCTCATGACAGAGTCTTCGCTGTTCAACCCGCTGTCAGACATCAAAGTCAAAGTTCAGAGTTCGTTCATGGTGTCCCTCGGGGTGACGGAGAGGGCTGAGTATCATGGAAAGGCACATTCTGGAACTTTTCCTCATGGGAATAATAGAGCTTTTGGGACAATACAGGCTAGAAACAAGGCTACGTATATTCAGAACCTGTCTTCTATTTCAACAACAAGTGAGCTGAAGACAACTGCCATTTTTGGACACCTGGGTGGCCGTTTAGTGGTTCCAAACACAGGTGGGTAGATCCTTTCTCATTAAAAGCATATGAAATAATCTTAGATTAAACTTACTTTGCCTGATGTAGTGTTCTGTAACTAACTAAAAAAAAAAAAGCGGAGGGAAGGAAAAGAAAAGGTAGGGGCTCCCTTAATGCAAATTTTGGGAAGTACAGCATGCTGCCCACACAGGAGATGACTGATCAGAAGAAAGCTTGGAATAAGTAGTAAAGAGGCATTATGCCTATTTGAACTGTTCTAAATTACTGCCTCTCTTGATGTCTTCAGCATGAAAGTCACATTAATCAAAGCTGCTGCTTGCTTGGATCCTGATCCAAAAGAAGGGCTCCCCAGGAAGGAGGTCGATATTGGATCAGCATCTTATATAATGGGGTCACATTCAAAGCAGAATCTACATGGATCAACATCTGACTGCGTTAACATTGTCAGACTTCATTATGTTATTGAAGTCTGCAGCATATAACAAACAGACGTCTCCTGAGAATAGCTTCCGCTCTCGACAAAAACTCTAGTGCGCTTTTCATTAGCATTTACTCCTGGCTTTCTGATTTTCTCTTTCTTTTAGCTTAATAGCTTGACAGATTTCCATAGTAGGGCACTTCAAAGTCAACTGGCGTTTCAAGATTGGGCTATGCACTGAAACACCGCAGCAGAGATGCTCAGTTTCCATTGTTTAAGAAATAAAGTTTGTTCTGTGACTTCAGAGTTTTGCGAGACATATTTTAGACTTAAGAAATTGTTTGTTAAATTAGCTGAAAACATACGGCACCAAATTAGAATCGGATAAAGGATGTTAAAATCATAGTCCCGCAGTATGTTACACTACATCACTATGTTCATATCATGCTGAATAAAATTCCTTATGTTGGATACTTTCTTTATCAAAATGGCAAATGTAGCAGAAATAGCCAGGTGCCACCATTGCTAGCGAAGAAGATATTTTTCAAACTCCAGTGATCTTTGTTCACTTTAAATTCAACTTTGTTTTCATTCGACTAGTTTGTCCAGGCTTATCTCTTAGTATCCAGTTGAACTGAATGATTTAGAGCTTTATCCTTCCTGTTTCATAAAATGGGTACTTTAAAGGTTATAATAAAAAATATGGTCTGTATTTAGTGAAGATTGATAACAGTATATAATTCAGGGATGCAATATTTAGTGTGCAGTCACGCACAACACATGGAATGTATTAGTTTCTTTGCAGATTGTTTGGTTTTATGTTCAGGAATGAATATTACAAAGGTAGAGGCACTAAGTCAGTTAAGTCGTAAATGAAGAAGTCCCGTATACTGTATATTTAGCTACTTTATGCAATCGTAGTTCCATCCGGTTATTTAAATGCAGGTTTGGTCTGCTTGCAATTTATCTGCTTCCTTCTGCCTATTTCTGTCAGATCAAATTTGCTAGCCAATTGTACATTATAGTGCATTCATATCACCACTTAGCTGAGGTACTGCATTGTGTGACATATGCAAAGTAAAATACAGTCTTCCTGTATTGAGTACGCTATACAACAGCTTAATTTCACTGGTACCTGGTGGAAAGCATCCTTGTAACTTCTAATTTATACTAGCAGAGAAAAAGGGAAATCGTATCACTTGGATTCACTAGTTATTATGTATATGAACAAAAAAGTATGATGATTTCCATGCAAATTCAGATTAATTTGGTTAGGTAGTCTCTCCATTATGAGATTCCTTATGATCCTAGAATTATCAGATGTGATTTCAAAGTTAGAGAAGGGCAAAGAGGTTTCAGGAAAAGTTTAAACCATGATCATGTCTTGTAAAACACGGAGCTATGCAGATGATAAGATGTGTACCAGTAAGAGGCATAGAACAATTAAATAGGGAACTCAAAAGAGATTGTTCTGTTGCTACACCAGATAAAAGCCTGTTGGGGTAACAAGACCATCAGAATGACTGAGATTACAAAATACTCTTGCTGCAAGCCTGAAGGAAACACCTGATGGTGCCTTTTGTTTCCATAAATTATTCCCTTTAGTGTAAGTGGTGAAGTAGACAAAGAAGTCTGCCTGTACCCAAGGAGGAAGAGAAGCCTTCAGTCACATCTAGACTATGAATCCAGTGTCATTTAGTGGCACAAAACAATGGGAAGTCAACTACTTAGGAGCTCTGTTGGAGCACAAAGTTTTTAGGCATATGAGTCTATCCAGGCTCTAAGACAGTCAAATATTAATAACTATGTGGATCATATTAATCATGTATTTTCCTTCCATCTGATAATGTTGTAGTCAGAACTACTATTTCAGAGGAGCATTCTTCTGCTTTAGTAGATGGCCTTTCTAGGCATGTAAATCAGAGGCCAGTTGTGCATTGTTCTTTACATCCAGTGCCTTTCCCAAAGGTAAGTTCTGCCCTTGCTCTTTTGTAGGAGTCAGTTTGCTGATACCACATGGAGCTATTCCTGAAGAGAGTTCGTGGGAAATCTATCTTGCCATCACTCAAAAGGAGTCCAGGTAAGAAGTACATAAAAAACTGCACACACATCTCCAGAATCAGTGGAACTGTCTCGTTTAATGGATTTCTTGTCAACACCATCTAAAGGAATGGGATATGCAAGAGTCACTCCACCTCCCCTGTTGCTGGTGTGACCACACTGTTGTGACACGTGCTGTATCTGTAGAAATGACAGCAAAAATGATCTTGGTGTGATGGTTCTGTGAAATCACATGGAATTATTGCAAATGCTGTTAAAGGACTGGATCCCTCAGGGAGATTGATGTATAAGTACTGAATTCTGAGTCAATAATTTTATCATTTTTGATTTGCAGACTTATGCAAGGCTACTAGCAGCACAGGTGCTTTCATTAATTACTTGTTGTAGAACCTTTGGGTCCATAAACTCTCAGAATATGCAGGCAACAGGTTAGAATTCACTATCCAAGTCATCAGTTTGAATGATCCTATGGTACGTAGGTACTGAATTGTTACTTCACGACAGATGTTTGGTAGCCTAGATGATGTGACTAAGTGAATGCTCAGGACCATTTCTTAAATTGATTTGTTATATAAATCACCATTAAAACCTGTTTCCCAGCTGGATTTGCCAGCACCATCTGATGAACAGTAGAAATTAAGCTGCGCTTTGATCCTTGGGGTTTTTTTTTGCCATTGCGTCTGGTGGGACAGGAAGGTGATGTTTGAAATACCGGTGGTCTTTCAGAAACAGTCAAGTTAGTTCTCTGAGTTTCTCAAGGTTTCAGCTCTGTCATATTTATTTCAAAGACAAGAAGGAGAAAAGGAAACAAACAGAAGAACTATGGTTTGGCAAATGCAGGTCATTGGGGTGGTTTTTTTATGTCAGTGCGTCATGTATGTTGGAAATGTCTGTTGTACAAAAGAAATCTAGCTCATTTCTAGATGCTTTTGAAACTTTTAAAATGTTCTGTTAGATGAATGGCACTGAATTCTGATGCCAGCTGCACACATGGGTGTTTTCATCAATTCCACTGTAATCACTTCTATTGCCTTCATTCTGCCTTAGAAAGACGATGGAATTTGGCCCAAAGTCACTTGCTTTAGAATGGGTCTTCCCCTTTTTTATATGAATAAACGTGGCCAGAGAAAGAGATGATTTTAGTAGATTTTGATAGCTGTTCCCATAAAAAGACTTCCCAGTGGCTTTATTTTTCACACAACATGCATTCACACCTCCAAGTACTCTGCACTCTTGTTTCTTTAAGCCTGACAGACCATACGTCAGCAGAGCCCAAGTTTAATCCAGTTTGCTTGCTTGGTTCACTCGCGTTCAACTACAAACTCATCAATCCCTACAAGAGAGTAAAATTGCCAAACCGGTATGCAATCGAGTGTAATTCAGCAAATGAAGAGAGCTTGTTTAGTCTAAGCGTAGCACTCTCACTAGACTGATATCTGGATTCAGAGGGAAGGTAAAGCTTAGGAAATGCTAGCCATAGCATTGAACTGTTGAGATTGGTAGAACATATTCTTCATTTTTAGACCTTTTTTTCTTCCCCAGGACCATCTTTTTTTTACTTGTGGTGGTTTTTTTTCATGAGTTAGAAGTTTGCATTATTTAGTTTCTAAGGTAAGTTTATTCTAGAGTGAAGAATTTACAGAATGATTACATTGGTTCTTGACAAGTTCTCTATGAATTTAAGGGATTTGAGAGATACTAGGGTTTGCACTACTCTCTGAGGAGCTGAGGTGAAAAGTGCTGGAAGAGCTTGGGGTAAAAAGTGCAACCATTCATTGAGTAAGTAATGTGTCTAGTTGCCAGACAGAGATACAGGAGTGGCCCACAGTACCAATACTGGGTCAGGATGCCTCAAGTTGCACATGAAGAATTGAAATGCATTTGAAGCTAAGTCTTAAACATCTTGTCTGAAATTACAGTAGTAGAAGAACAGGAGAGAAAAACAGGGATTTGATCTCAAGTTACTGTTTAGACACTAAGCAGTACTTAAGATACTTCTCAAATTACTACACCTTTTAGTATTTTTAACAACTAGTCATGCTGTCTGCTGTCAGCATCAAACCTCCACCTGTTGTAAATACTTGTCCCAATTCCTCTCCGCATGCAAGCATTTGAGTTTGAACACCACATGAGAAACTCCTCTATCAGTTTGGTTTACCCCCCTTTCCTGCCTGTGTTTTCCAGGAATATGTGTCCTTTTGCAGGTAAAATACAGGCAAATATACCCTGTCTCTTAGCTTCTCGGTGAGGTATTACTCAGGAAAGCCTGCCACAGTCATTCTGGCTTATATTCTTTGTTCAGGTATATTCCTCCCTCTCCCCGTTTAAGGAACCTTGATGTTACCCTTGAAAGATTGTCAGCAAACACAGAATATTCAAAAATCTCGTGCTCAGCCTTTGACTTGTGCTACTACACTCTGGTGTGTATCACTTGAAGCTTTGTTTTCATTACCCCTAAGTATACTTCACCTTCCTCGCTTCCTGTTTACAATGGGTTTTCTTTATTTTGTGACTTTCAAATCTAAGTACAGTCAGTCCGCTAGTCAGCCTGGATGAGACTTCTCAGGAATATGCTCATATTGCAGGCAGCAGAAACAGCAATTTACATCTTTTTTACAGCACTGTTCACCTTGGCATCGCTGCCCTTTGCAATGCTAGGTAGAGCTCTCTTGGTAGAGACTAGGTAGAGATGCTAGGTCGAGCTCTACTGCTGCAGGTCGGGCTCTAAGGCTAAACAAAACTTCTCACCTCCTGCTGTCATTAAAGGAACGTAGTGATGGTTTTAAAGAAAAAAATTGTTAAAGCCAGAGTCTTTCCCCATTTAAACCTAGAGCAACATCTAGGTATCTGATGTCAACTTCTATAGTAGTAAAGTATTCTGTGTCCTTAAATTCTCACGTGAGATTTTAAGGACACTTAAATCTCTTCCACGCTTCTGAACCACTGCATCTCAGCAGTGGACAAAGTGATCTCTCTAATGCCCTTCTCTGGAGGATAAATGACTGCTAAATCTTTTGAGATTGTCAGATGAAAAGTGACAGGCATAATCAAATTCTATTTAATCGAAATAAGCTACTGAAAAGCACTCTACAGTCCTGCTTTTTGAGTTGTTGCCAGAAGTCAACTGCTGTGTCTTGTGCGCATCTCTGCAAGTACAAGACCACGTCTTCATCCAGTGAAAAGTGTCAATGAGACTCCAAGCTCGCTGAGGATCTGGTATGTGCAGATTCTGTAACAGGGCTCGTTAATTCTGTCATGCGGCTTTGTTGCACTGAGGCTTTTCAGTTACATTTTCTGACCTCTTTTTGCCTTGCTCTAATCTAAACTTTTGAATTCATTTCTTCTATTTTTGATGCTGAGTCTTTCTGCTGCTCCTAATTCTGCACAGGGCTGGCAAATTGTCATTCAATAAGTGCACTGACAGAATTTATTGGCCCTACCTTTACATCCAGTCTTACAAGCTGCAGTGAGGCACTCCAAACAATACTTTTGGGGGAAAAAAAAGTTCTTAAATAACTTTCTTAGCATTCTCAAACTACCCTTTCATAGTTTACATTCCAAACAGAGCTAAGTGAATAATCTGTAGTGTATACTTTAATTGATTAATTTAAGGATAATTTCCAGAGACATTGGTCCCAGGTAAAGAGTGGTTCACTGATTAAGCCTCATTTTGAGTGCTTGTTTTTAGAAACAGTAATCAAGGGCAGGTTTGTACAACGGGAGCCAGGAGAGTTGGTTATAGTTCTTTACAGCAGTTATTTCTCTTATCTCCCTCACCTTAAATATACATTCAGCTAGAAGCACTGAAAAATTGGTGGGTATATCTGAGAAAAGGAGAAGTGGAAAGAAGAAAATAACTGCACGTACAGTAAATATTTACTTACAGTAACTTATAGCAAAATGATTACTGGAATTTTCCTTTAAGAACTGAAAGATACAAAGCTGCCTATAAATTTTAAAGCCTAGAAATATTTTCCAAAACTTAAAGTGAAGTCCATTTTTTTCTCCTTTGATACCTGAACTCCTTTGTGAAAACTTTCCTATTCCATGCCCATCTGCTGCCATAGGTTTTTGATCATTTTCAATGAAAGATTAAGATATGTAAAAGGAAGGAAGAAAAAAAAACCCAACTGTTTTATCCGCAAGGGTTCTGCAGAAATTAATTAAAATAGGTCAATTTAAAACAAGCATCAAATGTTGCCTATTTTTTTTGTGGGCAGAAGCAGAGGTAGCAAACCAAACCGAAGGTTATCGCAAGGAGATTTTTCCTTCCTTCTTCCTTAAAGTGAAATTCTATAAAGTGAGACAAAAGCAAACATTCTTTTTTTTTTTTTTTTTTCCATCAACATACTGTATTTTTCTTCATATCGTTGAGGCAAGATTGATCTATCTTTCACCCATCTGACCAGACTTTTCTAGCAGCTGCAGATTGCACTGACATGCAGGGAGCCTTCTCTTTCATTGCCCATGGGCTTCTGTGTTCTGAGGGTGGGAGGAGAGGCCAGCAGTTCAGAATTAGTACTGGATTTGTACGTGCATGTGGAAGATGACAGAGAGGAGGACTGAACCACACTGCAGAACCGCTATACGAGCACATGGTTTGTCACGCAAATATCCCTAAAACGTAGACAGGCACAATGCTTGGATGTGGAGGAAGGGTAAAATAGTGGAGTAGAGAAAGAGGACAGATTTCCTTTACTTCACAAGTTGATGATTTATCACCTTTAAAAATGAAGTAGCTCGAGTTGTGATTTCTGAATGAAAACTTGTCCACATCATGTGGCAGTCAGTGGAATTTAATGTCATCCCAAAGCTAACCAGCTCAGTAGATGCATACAAGAAGGAAGTCCTGTGGTGTTCTTGCAGAGATTTGAACTCGCCGTAAGAGGTACCTTATGCATCTTAAATGTGTGTGAGAGAACAAGGATCACAGTGTTCAGACTTGGATCATTTAGGACCAGTGGGTTAGCTGTCACTTCCATTCTAATCTTCATTTAGCTATTGAGGTAGGTTGGTATGAGATATATGTGAAAAGACACACAGGAAGAGAAGTGATACGGGATCTGATGGAGCTATGCTGAATTCACTGTCACTTTGT
>NW_009601436.1:61897-74770 GCF_000690535.1 Cariama cristata | reverse complement strand
AAATCCCTGTCCCTTTGGGGTGGGGGGGGGGGGGGAAATCCCTGTCTGTGCACTACAGATACTGTGATGAGATTATGAGCTGGTTTTCCTGTAAATTGATACAATCCTCTGTGGAATGAAAAACTCATTGTATCCTAAACAGAAATCAAATTCAGGTTTGAAAATTCTTTAGTGTGTCATGTAACTGAACAATTCAGTGATGGAACTGGTGGTCCCTCCAAAACAACACCAAACCAAAAAATCTTAGGGACACATATACGGCCTTCACTGCATAGATCCTCTGGGATGCTTCTTGCAGCTAGAATTTCCTAAAGAACCACTAAAGGACTCCTTACAGAGAAAAATAGCTAAGCTCAACCTTCAAACACCATACGCGTGCTTTGATGCTGGCAGAAAGTACAGGTTATTGATGTTTGTGAAAGAAGCAACAAAGCTATCGATTCTGGTCCAAGCAAGAATGAGAGTGAAACGTCTCTTGCTTCCTTGCATAATTCTGACTTCTTAGTCCTTCTGGCTTAAGTATGGAGAGCTACATTGGAACAGAGATCACTGTCTGCTGGTTTGTTCCTTGAACCAGAATACCTCAAGATGCGTCACTGAAGTTATCTGATGCTTTTCAAGTAAAGGGGGGAAAACTTTGTCATGTACTTCAGTAAGGGTGATCTGCTTCTACGTATGGCTTCTACGTGTTGTAGTCACGTGCTAATGAAAAAGTGAACGCTGTTGGATGCAGTGAAAGGTTTGATATTCTGGTCAGAAAGGGCTGATAATCCGGTCATCTAATGACAGAACCTGCTGACGCGGGTGGTGGGATATGAGGCATGGGCAAGTATTTGAGATCCTGGGTCCTGATCCCAGTTGTGTTACTGATTGACTTTGAAGCAGTAAGCAAATCTGTTGCAGTTCTCTTACATGCCTTTAATGCATGTAAAGCTCTATAAAATACCCTGTGTGAAAACTGTATCAAAGAGAAAAATGTCGGTCTGCAATTACTCAGTGCCCTAGTTGCATGTGGTCTCTATTCCATACTTAAATAACAAGGCTGAGCTATAACAGAAGGCAGAAGCGGCCCTGAAATATTTGATTTTTTTCCTGATTGCCATTTTTTTTCTATTCCTCATTTCTTGCAAACTTTTTCTCCTACACTACACTCTACACACTGCTGTCGTTTTAATAGTATGTTTCCAATATCATACCGATTGCAATGCGAGAAAAGATAAAAACAGCCAAAGTGATCCTTAAGATGACTGTTAGTCACCTACAGTATAAACAAATTATTTTTCTTTAAATGTGCCAGTATAAACTGTAAAGTTTTGGGTCCCTGAATATATAGAAACCCTCACATTCTTCCATCAAACATAAAGTTGGGAGTTGTACAAGTATATTAGTGTGTGTGGTTAGTATCATAAAAAAGCTTCATATGAGTTTAGATTAACTAAACTTTGTAAATTGTGAGTATGTCTGTCTATTCTAAATATTTTAAAAAGCATAACTGAGATGTAGTGATTATGAAAACACTGTAAAATAATGGTTTTCAGATGTTCTACCAACCATAAAGTCAAAGTAAGAGTGGGAAGATTAGAGAGTGGAAAAATAGAAGGAGCAAAGGAGACTGAGAGGACTGAGAAGAGCAGGTCTCGGGTTCCTTCTCCTCCTCCCATTTTCTTTTGGTTTTGTAGGAATTTAGCAGAAATGTGAAGGTTCAATGGTAACTGAACACATTTCAATGCGCAATATGAAAAATGGGATGTATTTCTCATGCACACCTAATGTTGCGTGTCCAACCCCTATACATCCTATACATAATATTCACACACTGGCGTTTGCATACACAGAATGAAACCAGATAGTCTTGCCCAGACTTAAACACATTTTGTGATTATGTAATTTGAAAAAGCAAAGCTTCATAAATGTATGCATTTACACACAATGTGGTACATGAATGTGACAAATAACGTACCTTTATTTTCCAAAGGCAAAATTTTCTCATCTCGCAAAAGCAACCCACAGCAATAGAATCATTTCAGCTGTAAACTGCATGCTTGACGGGTATATAGTTTAAATATCATGCTGTTCCTTTTTTAAATTGATTTTTTTAAAACCATGAATTTATTTTGCTGTTTTTCCATCACGTTCATTTGTGTGAGTGTCAGTGCAAAGGGGAGGGAAAAACCAGTATTTCAGTGTCTGCAGCAGTCTGAAAGCAAACATTTTTGCCACCCGAGGAGTGAAAAGCAATGAGAAATCCAGACTCAAGGCACAGATGTGTTCATTACCAGTCTTCACTTCCCAGGTATCACCGTCCGCTCAGCAGCCTGTTACGCCGTTAGGTTCTCTGTTGCAGATGCTTATGATAAGCCACTGGGAGAGTCAATGTTGAAATGCAAATATTAAATTCTTCTCTGAAATTCATTGCATCCAGAAAAAAATGGACACTCGGCATTGTTTCCTCCACACTTCCTTGCTTTTCCAGTTCACCTTCGCAGTATTCCAACATGGAATTTTGATGGAGCAGTGCTTTGGGGTGGAACGCACACCCTGGTACCACCACACCGGCAACTCAGGGCCTCTGCACGTCAAGAAGTGGGGAGAACATGTAGGGTTGGTAGCACCCTTTGCTGCTGCTCTAGGCTAGGCTGGCAGACGCACAACCACCTGCTTTGGCAGCTGGCACGGAGAGGGCTTGGAGTGGCACCAGACCTCTCCCTGAGGGACTGGGTCCTCCCCATAACATTTTCTCAGCATTCTGACTTCAGGTACAAATGTCCCTCTAGCAGCAATTTCTAAACTGAAAATGAAACGCTAAATGCAAGAAAGCTCTTCACTAGTACTTTGTAGAGGGCAGAATATTGTGGGGTGAAATTCCTAATGTTTCTTTCCAGTATTTTTAGTATATTTAGCATTTTTGAAAAAACATTTTTTCATTTTGGCTCAGCAATAGTGACTGTTTGTCTGTCTTTTACTGGAAAACTTACAGACCTTTGATTTTGATGGATTTGAGGGGAGAGATCTGGTTGCTGATTTGTTTTACCTTGCAACAATGGGAATATTAAATACTCGCATTTGGTAATGTTTCCCTTTCCCACCTTGTCTAATAAATGGCTCAGAACTGCATGAGAGTCTCAATACCATGTCAGTTATTACACAGAAAGGCTCTTGCTACGTGCAACAAGTGTGAGAGTTCATCTCATTAACTGATTTCAGTTCATTTGGCATTAAATAATTCCCAGAACTCCCATATGTTTGTCCAATATGTTCTACAAGGGGAATGATTCTCTAAAAGCAATTAAATAGCTCCTTTCAGACTAGCTAGGCGTTGGTCATTCCCACACATCCCTGCTATTACTCTCTCCGTGATGCAGGCGCTTGGCAATTACGCAGAGTGACCTGGAAATCTGCCAGTGGCTGTGACCAGAGCCTACACCATTTCAGTGGCTTTTTCATTTTTTAAATTGTTGTTTGGGTGTTTTTTTTAATGAGGTTGGTGGGAGGGCACTTGGTAGACTACAATCATAGTCTCCCCGTCGTCTTTCACTTCAGCTTGGCTAGGCTGCTAGCAGGACTCTCCTACCACTACTGAAGTTGTTTCTTTTTGCATCTTGTATATTTGTATGTTGTTTCACTCTTGATGTTTGAAAAAAATTGAGCTGTTTCTGATGGGAATCATCACCAGTAGCACTAACTAAAACTCTGGATTCACATCTCCCATAGGTGTTGCGCTGAAAACAAAATAACCTGTATTTTGCTCCCATTCTTGCAGATGAATTGTCAGGCTTTGTACCGGAGGTAACGTTAGCAAAATTCCACCACCACCACCACCTCCCTCACCCGCCCCATATTTTATGCATTTGTCAGCAGCAGCCACTTGGCAAAGGACGTGTGTGTTGGGAGAGAGATAGGATAGAAATGCACCAACCAAGTTAAATAACTACGGTTTGACTCGCTCTCTGGAAATACGCTTTTGTTACCCCCTCCCTGCAGCGACATCAAAAGAGAGATAAGGAAGTAGAATGCACCAGCCTTTGCCGAGGTACAGCAGAGAGGAATCGTATGAACTGAATAACTTACTGAAAAATAAATATGTATAAAAGTTGGCTTGAGGGTTTCTAATAATTCTGAGGCATTTTTCTTTGTGTTTCTAAGTAACTGGCTGGTTTCTTAAATTAGCTGGAAAGAGAGGTGATTTGGGGGTAACTGCTGGAAGGTTTTATTTTTAAGGAAATTAAATACCATTTGTAAAGGGTAGCAGTGGTCGGTGTTAAGTGATGGTATTTTGTGCAAAAACAGTGTTTTCCTAGCAATGCAGGAGTTGTGAAAAAATTGTTATTCATAGGCAGAAGCAAGTAGGTTTTTTTGCTTGAACTGTTTGCTTACAGTATCAGTTCAACAAAGCTCACGTGTCTCTCAACGCAGTAAGCCGAGATGCTTTGCTGCAGCAAGGCCTGCAAGCCCGGTGTGCTTTGTGCTCCCTGCTCCTCCCTCCCTCTCTTAGGCACTCGCTGTTCAAGAGCAACATGGCAGCTATAGTAGAGGCTGTGTTTCTGCTTTGATATTTTTTTATTTTATTTTTTTTTAGCCTAAGAATCGTACAAACACTTGGAAGCACTGAGGCTTAGGGAGCATTTATTATTATGACACTTGAAAAAGAAAAAGCAGAATTGGCCTTTTTTGTTAGCATGTTGTGTCTTCTCTTTTTTTTTTTCCCCCACTGTAGTCTTCATCTCGCAAATACTTGTACCTGTAGTCTTTCTTTAGTAAGGGATGTCACTGAAGTTGTTGGAACTTTTCAAGTCTTTAGCAAGAATGCATTTTCTGAGCACCTACTATTACAGTTATACTCAGAATGCTACCCTGAGTGATGTTCGATAGATGTGCAAAGTCAATTTGCAGGATTGGAATCTGATTGATTTAAGTGCAGGGCTACGCGTAAGTGTGCCTACACGAGAGCCACGTTCACTTAAATGTATTATCCACGTTGGCTTGGGTAACTTAGAATTTAACAGTCTAGCCGTGAAGCACTGGGCTCAGCACAGGCAGTAAGGGATCACAGAATCATAGAACGGTTTGGTTGGGAGGAACCTTAAAGATCATCTATGGATGGTTGGGTTGTTGCCACATTGCTATTGCAAAGCTTTAAAGGGCAGAGTTGTTAGCTTGTGATGTGGCAGTGGAAGTATATCTGAATTTTTAAGCAGGGATTTTCCCCTTATTTATATCTTGATTTTATTATTGTATATTCTTAATTTATATCTTGGTTGAGGTTCTTCTCCTTATATGTATCCGGTAATTTAGAAGCCAAAAGTTGGGATCGTACAACCCAGATGAAGGTTACAGTGTAAAAAAAAAAAAGAAACAAAAAAAACCAACCATACAAAAAAAAACACCAAACCCCAAAAACCCCAAAACCAACAGGGCAAGGTGTTTCAATTGTTAGTTTTAATGTCTAAGAAGTCAGTCTCATCCACTTTGTCATTGGTTCTGTGCAGGTTTTTTTTATAAGAAATACGGAAAACCCATTTGTGTGGGACAGGGTTAAATTTAGGTTTGAATGGAAGAAAAGAAGATTCTTGCCAGATACTTCACCTCTAGAACTTAGGAAGCACTGAATCAAATGGACCAAACAGAGGTGATTACCATTCGGATTAGATGAATCCCTAGACTTCAGTTGTGCTGATGGGATCTCCGCTGGCTGTAATGGAACCCACAGGCACGTATCTACTTTGCAGAGTTCTAAATTTAAGCAAAGAAGTCCTGTCCCTGATGTCTGCTATAAGTTACCGTGCTTGTTCATTCTGCAGAATATAAATGTGTTTTCAAACCAGGGAGATCACACTCAATCTGGAAAAATTTATGAGACTGTGTTTTTAAACCATAATTTGTTTTATCTTCACTACTGTGAAAAAATGGTTGATGACAGTCTTTGAAGGCAGAATTAGATGGTAATACTACCAGCTGGTGCATAAAGCAAGGCTTACTTGCAGAGAATAATTTTAGTGTTGTATTTGGTTTAAGCAGATTGAAATGTATCTGAAAGACCAGAATCCTAAACTGACCAGCCAACCATTTGAATAGATGCGGCCTAATAGTTTTCTTTCATCTCTAGTTACTCCTTCTACATGAAAATTAGCACAGTAATTGACTTGTTTATCCTTTTCTATAACAGATGAGTGAGGTACTTGGATTTTAACTGAAATATTTTGAAATTTGTAGTTAAAGTAAATTTTCACTCCTTATTAAAAAGAGCCTGACAGACATTATGG
Source organism: Cariama cristata (assembly GCF_000690535.1). NCBI lineage: Eukaryota > Metazoa > Chordata > Aves > Cariamiformes > Cariamidae > Cariama > Cariama cristata. The sequence continues at coordinate 68,510 of NW_009601436.1, read as the reverse complement.
TCTTTTCCCCCCCACCAAGCCTACAGCCAGAGGACACAGATGTTCTTCTAGGACCAGAAGTAACCTGTGGGCCCTCAGATTTGTCTGTCAGCACTCCGTTTGCCTTGACGATACCACACTGCGCAGAAGTAAATTCAGAGCACTGGAATATTCACTTGAAGAAGAGGACACAGCAAGGAAAATGGGAGGTAAGTTCAGACCTCTGCTCTCACTTAAAAGGCTGTACTAATGATGGAAACGTGATTACTCTTATTCTTGTAGGTACAGGTCAAAGAAACAGACATCTTAAAGAAACAATTTAAAAAAAAAAAAGATTTTGCATTTTGTTAGGAAGCAGCTAAACTGTTTTCAACTATTTTGCGAAGATGTGCAAAAAAGGGTCACCTTTATGATTTGGACCATGTGACATGAGAAAATATTCATTTTCTCGGGTCACTTAATAATAGAACCAGTAGCCATTTATTTTTAAAAACATTGTTTTGGTAGATCATACAGAATAGATCATTATAACCATGCAAGAATTTATCATGACAAAAAGTAAGTTATGGAACTGGTTAAAAATATACACTTCAAGTTTAATTTTTTTCTAACCTAGAAGGATCCTCCTGATTTAAAAATCTTGTCTCTTTGTACATGTCATCACAATGGGCATTCAGTGATCACGCTGTGCTCATAACCACTACAGGATTATTGTACGTTAAATGAAATATTTTTCTTTTTTAGTTGAACATGTATCTTCTTATCCTGATTTACTGGGGAAATTAAGCTTTGTGCATTCGTGACATGGGCGTTTGATCATTTCTGTCAGTCCACCTGCATTTTTTAATTGTTGCTCTCGTTTAAACCAGCTCAAGTTCAGCTTAGTTTTCCTACTTTAGATGCACTCAATACTTAGTCAGCTCCTTCAGTGTTTGTTACAAACACCCTGGAATTAATGTGTGTAACACCAGACTGCAGGCTGCTCCAATACCTCATCTAATGATGCTGTAATGCAGAACTAAGCATGAAAAGCAAAAGAGTGGGATAGGTAGATTTTCAATGAAGGTAAATGTAACTGTAATGGATGTTCTGAAAGGAAGTCAAATTCCAGTTATTGTTCAAGGTTTGCTTATTGACTTTAATCTTCAAGGTAATTTCTTAACTTGACATTGGAAAAAGAATTAGCTAAAAAGTCAAGAGCACTTGAAAAAAAGATGTTAAAATTGCTTACGCATCGTCATTATAATAATATGCTGTACACATTGAATTCTGCACAATATATTGCCATAAATCCTGTTGCTGGCTCTGGGCTGAATTGGGAGTATTTACTCCTAGGTAGTCTACCTTCTCCCCTTTGCTGAGGTCAACATGAGTAAAGAGTGTGCAGACTGGCTCTCAGAAATACTTTACATTCCAGTTGAATAAAAATAAACAATTAATGTAATGACTCCTATTGTCAAGGCCTATTGATTTTATTATTTTATTTTGGTTTTAACCTGAATTTCATTTTGCAGGAAGTGATGTCTGTGGAAGAGGAAACTACTTCTTGCTACTGCCTGTTGGATCCTTATGCCTGTCACATTCTCTTAAACAGCTTTGGAACTTATGCTCTTATTGGCGAACCGATCTCTGACTGTGCCGTTCGACAGCTGAAAGTAGCGGTTTTTGGCTGCCTGTCTTGCAATTCTCTGGATTACAATCTGAGAGTATATTGTATGGATAACACACCTTGTGCGTTTCAGGTAAATGGTTTCACTTCGTTAATTTGGGTTTAGTTATTTTTCCACAGAATACTAACATTCTTTTATTCCTGGGGAAAGTCCCTGGGCAACGGCAATAGTCCAGAACTCAAACGAATGAGAATACTGTTATTTTTTATGGCACTGCTGCATGACATAGAATAAGTCCCTTGATTTCTCTGCACTGTTGTTTCACTTGTGGAGTTACAATGCAAGAGCTTTAGGACAGCCAAACTGTCTTTTCATTTTTTGCCAGGCAGATGGAAACCCACTCTGCCCACATTCTAGACTAACCAAAAAGTCACGTAGCCGTGGTTAACACAGCACAAAGCTACAGCTGATAAGTGAAGAGTGTTAGGTCGGGCTCCGTGCCTTGGCTACTGCATGGCACAGGCAGAGCTTGCTTGCATCTGGAGCTGAGTGCTACTCCACTACAAGCAGAAAATGTAAGTCATTTCCATTTGATGTATAGTATTTATCACGCTCATTACCCTTCGCTGTCATTAGTCAGTTCAGGATTTCCTCTCCTGTTTACAATTTGAGCAAGAAGAAAGAGATTGCCTCACCATCTTTTTAAACAAAAATTACATTATAATTGTGCATTTCCCCTTAAAAAAAAATAGAACACAACAGAACACAAAACAGTCCCCAAGTGGTGATTAAAATTAGCATGATTTTTCTACACGGTATTCCAAGACAAAACAATGAAATTCACTGGCTTTTGCAGCCTTCGTAAACTCAGAAGCTTTAACAAAATGGTTTTCTTTTGGGAACTGAAATGAAGACAGTTGTGACAGATGAATTTTTGCTTCCTTTTCCTATCGTACAGAATAGAAACACGAATCTTAATGAAGCACGCACTAATGTCTACGTGCTTCTAATAAAAGCAAAGCCACTGAAAGGATTGTTAAAGACTTACAATAGCTTTGTAGTTATACCCTTTATAACACACAACTTGTGGGCTACCAGTATTTTCCTGGATGAGTCTGCAGAAAATTGTTAGAAGAATAATTACTCTTTTTCGGCATTCACAGGAATTAGAACAGGGTGTTTGTACATAATAAGACAACTGTGTATTTATGAAATTATACTTCCCTTAAAAGCAAGCTGCATCAGCTTCGTGCTAGTGGAAATATTAAGTGGCGAACATCAAAAATACAGATTTTCTTGGACAAAGGATCAGAGTTGGGCTTACCAAATTTTATTTGACACTGTTAATCCTTTACAGTGCAGTCCTATATAAGATACAAAGTTTCTTGATTTTTCACTTTGTCCCTGTGTGAAAACTTAGCTCGCTTTTCTAGCAGATGACTTTGCCCTTTTTGCAATTCCTAGTGTGCTGGGAAACCCTTGGCTCTCAAAGTGTAAGAGAACCAAGTCCTTTGTATTTTGCCGTAGTCCTGCTGATGCTTGTGGAATTAAGGACTATATGCATTGTTAAAGGTAGAGCAGTATTTATACAACTACGGTACATTTAAAAAAAATTCTGACGCATTCAGGGAATTTTGAAAAGAGTTAGGAAATAAAGTATTCCCTTCGAAGTTGAAAATCAGAAACTAACATCTCCCTTCTTATTCCTTCTTTCATCTAAACCCAGCCACCAGGAGTTAAAATGAACTGAATGACTGTAAATTGGTTTATAACAGAAATCCATTATTATAGTTTCAGAAAGCTTTAGCAGTCATATTTTCAGAAGGTCACAATGATTCCAGTAGCTCTTCTAACAATAACTTTGCTACTGACAAGCACTAAACCTCCTTGATGTGCACAGATTTTATATACTTTATGTGGATAAAAAAAAGGTGATTTTGAAAGATTGCTTGCTAGCTGATTTTTAAAGACTTCTGCAAGCTTTCATTCCTCACTAGTATTTTACTGTACAGGAATAAACATTGTGTAAGTACAGGCAGAGGTGATGGGTTTTTTTACTATTATGTTTTAAATTCATAGAATTATATAAAAATTTAGATTGGAACAGACCTCTAGAGGGCTATAGTGGAAATTCCTGCTCAAAGTCAGCCCTTCCAAGATTGCTCAGGGTCTTGTCCAGTAATTCTGAAAATGTCCAAGAGAGGAGAAATGTAACTGAAACATTTTGTCTCGGGTGTACACTTGGTGCGTTTGTTTCAGTGCTCTTTCAAGTCCTGAGAGTACTTTCTCACCAAAACTGCCGTTGACTTATCTGTAACTGAGACGACTATTCGCCAAGCATGCCTTACGCTGTCTATCCTCCTTTTAGGCTGTTAAGTAAATATCTTGCCGAGCTTTGTATGTCAAGCGTTTAAGGAACACTAGGCACAACCTGTAGGAGTTTTTTATTCAAAAGCTTAATTAAAATACAAAGGATAGTTGTTTTATTCCAGAACAGAAGAGGAACTAAATTACAATGATGCCACAGTTTAACCAGTTTCCATTTTCCTCTTTGGGGGAAATAGCTTTACCTGGAAATGGGCTGACGTAGTCTCGCTTCCCTCTTCATGCTGATGTTAGAGAGCACTTTGGTGATGAACTGCTGGTAAACTTCTCCTTTGTCGCAGAGATCCTGAGGGATGCAATAAAATAGTAACAGTCAAACATGAGTAACTTTCAGTAAAACACTGGCTGGCTTTGACTTGAAACCCCAGAACGTGAAGACAACCACGACTGTGTTGCAATACCCTTAAAGTTTCCTTCTCAAGTACTGTGCTCCTAATCTGAGGTTACGTGGGTATTAGTACCGAGGTAGCCAACAAGAAAATTCGGTGTCACAAGTACCATCGTTACATACACGGAAACAGAGCTGGCGATGCCTAACCATCCTTTTAACTCCAGTGGTGAAATATAAATGACAATGCCCATCATCTGGCCCATGAGAGAAATGCTCCGCTGCTCTACCCTGATAATGCTGTAGGTGAACTAGGCACCTTCCATAAAGATGAATTTTCATTAGATTTGATATTCGGTCCTAATACTGAAAAAATTCTTTCCTCCTCTGCCATTGCAGGAAGTGGTTTCCGATGAAAGACTCCAAGGAGGACAATTGCTGGAGGAACCAAAACTTTTGCATTTCAAAGGGAATACCTTCAGTCTGCAGATATCTGTCCTTGATATCCCTCCTTTCCTTTGGAGAATTAAACCATTTACTGCATGTCAGGTACTTCTTTATTTTATTTGTTTACATTTGAATTCAGAGGAAGCAAGAACTTTCACTGGTATAGGCATAACCCAAATAAGACAATGGTCTGTTTTATTTTTGAAAGGTGTGGTTTTAATCTTTTGATTAAATGCATTGCCTTACAATTTTGACAAACACAGATTTCACATATAACAGAATGCTTTAAAATTTTCATTTTACAAAAATGCAAGCTTGTACTTTTCTTTATTTCAATTACCTCCAACAGAAGGCCAACATTCTTGTTAAAATTTATCACTCATGAAGATGTTTTTCGTATCTTTGTCATTCTAATATAACTATGAATATATGGCTGATAATGACATTTAAATGTAAGCATTTAAATGTCATGAGTTCAAATTACAGCACGTATATACTAAGAATTAGAACTGAGGAACAGCAAATTATTTTTGCTATACTGCATTAATTAAAGAGGCTGTGGATGACAGGAAAGTAAAAATCAAAACAAAAGAAGAATTTCTAAGTATATTGGTTACTGGAAATTATAAGCAATGTGCTGGCACATAGAGTGGGCTGGTCTTTTAAAATACAGAACTTAAACAGAGTACATAATCTCCCTTTTTCCAGAGCATATAGATAGACAGTTATCTATCATTCAGCATTTTGGCAAAAAAATTGCTTTAAATGTATCACCACGTTCTCCAAAACATGAGTGTAATGGGCTCTGAAACTTAAAAACCCTGACCTATATCCTGATAAATTCTTACATTATTAAGACTATAAGGATACAACTTAAGAACTGAAAGAAACCGCATCATTTTCAGCTTCATATGAAGAACAGCTTGCTTTTAAGTGTTCTGTTTATTCTACTCAATTGCATTTTAAAAGGCCCCACAACTATGTCAAATACCTGTCAAAGCCAGTACCTTCCTGAGCAGTGAAAAAAATCATGGGAGTTTTCTCTTAATACAAGACATTGAGCTTTGCCTCACACCGTGTTATAAACACAGCTCCATACTTTGATTCACTTACTGTCTCTTGAGCCCTTGGCTAATCCTGGAGAATAAATCTGCATGATAGACTAAAGAGTCTGTTTTCTGAAAACTGTTTTCTAATAACCGTTCCATAGATTTGAACTAAATATATGTAGCATTATCTTATGTCGATCCCTTCTGACTGCCCTAGAAGGCAGACCGAACACCTCCCACAGGCCCATCATGCAGAATGTGTATTAGTTAAATGTCCAGTGCGCAAGAGAAAAAAATCAGGAAAGTTTTAATTGAACTTGTCTTGCCATGGTGACTGTTTCAAAAACACCACGTTACTTTGGTGAAAAATCCCCTAGACTTTTCTTGCAGCAAAGCAACTTCTTTATATAGCTCTCGTAATAGAATATAAACCTGTTCAGAGATGAACACTTTCACTCCCCTATATTGGACACAGTAGAAATTACTGCTCCTGTTGTTTGCTAAGGCTATTGGGGACAGGCATTGCAACTGCGTAAGGAGGAATAGACCTTAAGAACTCAAATAACACTGTGGTATGAGAAATTAGAAAAATGGCCTGCAGAAAACAATACTTGCTGTGCTGTCTGCAAACAACTTTGCTGATAACCAAAGTAAGAGGTTTTGCTGCTTTAGCCTCTGTGTTTCTTTGTAGTTAAGGATTTGGGGAGGATTATTTCTGCAAAGTTGTTATTTCTTTGGGGCATTACCTCCTTTGCTGGTTGTGAGTCCCTGGTGCATGCAAAGTTCGAGAGTGACTCAGAGCCCTCAAAATACTT
>NW_009601436.1:22293-61866 GCF_000690535.1 Cariama cristata | reverse complement strand
GGTTCAGCACTTTTCTTAACGCTGCGTACAACTTCTGTGAATAAATATATTGCTTATGGTATATTAAGCTTAGGTATTTTTGTTCTCCATTGGCAAGTAATAGTCTAGAGCTTTCAATCAAAACGGAACTGCAGGGTGCTGTTAAAACAAGGCGTGATAGCCAATGCAAATTTCTCTATATTAATCTTCACGTGTTGCAAGGACCTCACTTTGCTGAATCTAATGCAAGTAAGTGGCACAGTCCAAAGTAGCTATTAAATTTATTGCTGCAAGATAAAAACAAAAAATAAAAAGACAGATGAGGGAGCCATAACCCGCAGAAGAATGCTTGTGTGCCGGGCTCGCTTTAAGGCAGGCGTGGAATGGCAGACCTGCTGAAGATTTTGGTGACAGCGGCCCATTACCCATTCTCTCCGCAGCCACTCAGGGTTAAAAAGCAGCACGTGCAAAACCTCTGCGGACAGAATGGTCTGACAGAGTGCTGCTACTGAAGCCAAATAAATATGTACATTTTATAACTGAGTATAGTTTGGATGACTTGGGCAGCTGAGAAACACAGTAATTGTTTCTAACAAACTGCAGAACAACTTACACTGGCTTTGTATTTCCCTCCCGGTGGAATGCTTTGTGAAATGTCCCAACTCTGTTGACAGCTCTGATTTGGTTCCAGCCTCTTTATATGTAAAAGAATCTCTTTCTTCATGTGGAGTTTCTTCCAGTGTTTGCTTGTTTTCTTTCCTACGTACCACACTTCAAAAACAAGCTGGCTGTTCTGGTTGTCAAGAGCAACTGAAAAGAGCCTATTCCATAATTGTCTATTTGGTCCACCAAACGAAACCATGAGCAGGTAGTACGACGAGGAAAAGTTTATGTTAATGATTTCTCAGATAAGTAAAGATCCTGCTTCAAGGCTTGAACAGATGAATAAATCATCACGTAACGCTGTGGCAGAAAAGCAGTTAATGGCAGGTGGTAGTCAGAATTTCTCCAGACTATGCTAAGTGCATTTGTTTGTCCTGGCCATCCTGCAGGAGCAGATGCTGAGTGCTTGGCATCCTTCCCACCACGTTCACAAGTAACTAGGGGGAACCCTTAAAAACCGGTTGGGTGTTAGGGCAGGAAGAGGCTGGCAAGCATGTTAAGAAGCCAGACAGGCACCTTTGGGGGTTAAAAGCAACTGTCTTCCTAGCATCTTGTGTCTCTTGGAGGATCCAGTGTCTGTCTGTAGCTGTGAGATGATTTACATTCCCTCTGTCTGCTAGGAACTTAATTATAAAGGGAGAATAAAACTGAAAGCATTTCTGGAATACTTTAAACGCTCATCATTCCACCATGCTTTGCCCCCCTGTATTATGTTTCATATAATTCTTTTCAGCCGAGTGATTCTTCCACTCTGAATGAAAGCAGAGATGATTACTCTGGAAAAATCTAATTACGGTTGCTCCACTTCTAATATTTTGCTAATGTTTTCTTTATTGCTGTTGGTATCTTGCTACTGCTACCAACTCAGGATCTAAACGCAGAGCTTATCGCTATCGCTTAGTGCAGCGTTACAGATAGCCTGAGACACTCTCAAGCAGCAGTAAACTGCACAGCAGCCATGAGTACAATGATATTCTCCTTAGTTGAGTCTTGACTGTACTTTATAGGGTGAGGCTGATCTTTGGAGCTGTGCATTCTCGGATTACCAGGGCGTACCTAATTTCTTCGGGGACATAGGAGAGATCCCAACCTAAGTCCAATAAAAATTGCTTGTAGGAAGGCAAGAATGAAGAACCGCACGTTTTCTGAGCTGTAAGCTCTTAGGTGAGCTTCCATATATAAACTGATCATAGGAGTTAAGTGCATGGTTTGCTTGATTTAAACAGCTACTTATGACAAGCGACTAGTTGGTAGGTCACTCGGTGATAACTATCAGTATTAAATACTGAAGGAATTATAGCTGCTTATAGGCAGCACATTTTATGTCCTTGTCTGTGTCATTTATTAACCCTTTATAAAGCTCTGAAAAATGCAAGCAGAATGCGTGCCCAGATTAAATTTGCATAGAGTAATTACTGTATTTTCTTTGAAGGGTCAGCTTCACATGCCATTCAAATCAATTCTAAAATTTAAAAATAGTGCATGAAAAAGGGACAGAGTAATCTGAAAATTCATAATCCTCCCCTAGAAAAACTAATGTAAAAATCTTTAAAGTGGTTTTCTCATATTAGAATAATTACTCATGGAAGCTGTTTAATGCTGTCCCATAATCCTATGGATGAATGCTAAGATATAATAGAATGAAATATTAATATCAGTCTTTTTTTCCCTTTTATGTTGTTTTCCAGGTTGCCAATTCTACAGTACTTTCCAATATTTGGAAATTAATAGAGAACATGTTTGGTTTAATTGTTTCTACTATTTACATGCTTTCGCGGCTACAATGTAGAACGCCATAGTGGGTTTAAAGCTGATGTTAGTTTGGAAATAAAAAACCCACCAGGTGTTCTGAAAGCATGAGGAGACCAGTAAGAGAACTTTGGTATTGACAAAGTAATCACAAAACAGAAGTTAGCTGCCCCCTACGTACATCTTCTATTTCCGTACATTTTTAGGAACCCAAAGCAACCAGAGATGCCAGAGATCTCTGATGATTAATTGCTGCAGTTGTCTATATAGCATTTCATGAGGGCATTGATCCCATAAACGGTCCCTGACTGAAGTAGAGGAGTCCCTGAAAGCAGTCACAGAATATAACAGGATGAAACTAAGAAGTAACCTGGGACTGACCAATGATGGGCAGTGGGCTGCAGGTGACTACCCATGCGGGGTGTTTTTAAATTCAGATGGAACATAGATATAGTAAGATATGCTGTCATGCTCTGTGCTGCATTGATTTACAGAGGAAGTACAGTTGCTGATGTGGAAGTGCCTTTTTCTTGGATTCTGTAGTATGAGGCAAGGGCAAGGAGACGCAGATTAGAGTAAGAGTCCGATCCCTGCCTAGGAGGAGTAAGTGAAGGGCGTCTTTCTTAAGTTTCATTTTAGATGAGAGTCTCTCATCATCTGGGTCACTGAATGAAATCTAAGCTTTCGGTAAAAATGACATCTTAGTATTTATCAATGGAACCGTCAATTTATTGGTTTTGTCCTACTTTGAGTTTGCAGGGGTGTTTGTTAGTAAAAATGCAACTGCAGAGAAAAATAACGTGTTTTTTTTTCCCTATTTTGTGGTTGTCATAACTTCTCTCTCTCTTCTCACACCTGCTTCCCTGCTCCTGGGGGATACGTTTCCCTCGCAGGAGGTCCCGTTCTCTCGCGTGTGGTGCAGCAGCCAGAAGCCGCTGCACTGTGCCTTTTCCCTGGAGCGCTACACTCCCGCAACTACACAGCTCTCCTGCAAGATCTGCGTCCGACAAGTCAAGGGTCACGAGCAAATCCTACAGATCCAGACATCCATTCTAGAGGTGAAGTGTCCTCTCTCCTTTTTGTTTTGTTAAGTTGCTGCGCAGTATGAGACACGATCTCTCCACGTTTTTGTCATTTCTATCTCTGTGCAGCTTCTTACGCCCTGTCCAAAACTGTGACAAGTACATAAAACCTTACAGATTCCATTTCTGGCAGAAATCAAAGCAAAGAGATTCTACAGAGCTAAAAATAATTTATATTTGAGTTGGCGGTAATAGTTTTCTCGCAAGAAGTTTTTTAATAGTTTGCAGAGCCCTGCGAGTTGAAAACAGATGGATTGCCGGTATGCTGTTAGGCCACTGACTATTCACTTATTAAAGCATTTTTGTATACGCCACATGTCTTGCAAGGACTGTAGCTTTGCTCGCAGGTAAAAGAAATCAAACACGTAGTCGAGCAAGCTGGTGATGTCCTACAGCAATGGAAACTTCAGCTGCTTTTTTGATATTATTGAGCATGTATGTTGATTAATCCAGATAAGTACTTCTGGATTAAAGATATATGCCCGTTGCTAAATGCACTGAGCAGAGAATGCAGCAACTAAAGAAGAAAGCCACAAACATCATTCTGTATAAAAACATTTTCAGAATACAGCCAAGCATTTTTCCAGTTCTTTATTGTTATTTCATAAAAACTTCTGTCATTTTATGTACCTCTCAATACAATGTTGCTGCTGCCGCCTTTTTTTTTTCCTTTTTTTTTTTTTTTAAAGGGACCTATCTGTCCACAAGTCCCCCAGAGCATGTTACAATTCTGACTTCAAATGGATTTGCTAGTATGGAAGGCTTTGTCATGCTTATCTCAAAAAGTGATTGAAGAGTGAGGATAATTTGACTCTAAAATAAATTTATAAATAACAACTGAATACTTGAATTGCTCATTGCTTTACAATTCTCTGAACTAACCAGGTCGCAGTAGCTTATCTCACATGTGCAGGGTATGAAAATCTACTGTTGTTCTGCATATTTAATTTAAACAGTCAGACCATGCGATATATCTACAGCACCACTATTGCTTTGCATGGATGACTTTTGGGATGTGTCATAAATGTTATATGAAGAGAATATAGCATCATTGTTGTTTAATATTTATGCTGCATTGCAGTGAAACGAGTAATACATGGAAATGTGACTCTATTACACAAGGCTGGTATAATTTCATAGGAAAAGAATGGGCCAGATCTACAAAAGGACCTGGATTCCAAAGAGATTTTTAATATGGAAGAACTGAGGTACTTTCACAGAATTTAGGTGTTTTTAAAAAAAATCACAAATGAGAGATTTGTGTGTCCATATTTTAGGCCTAAGCAGTTAAACATTTAGAAACCCATGTGCTTTTGTGGCATTCCATCTGCGAATCACTGCTCTATTGGACTTCATCTGTAACAGAAAAATAATCAAAAAAGAGGAAACGTGGAAGGAAATTAAGCTATTTGAAATGGTTTTACACATAAGTGCTTGTGATGTTCTAGAAGTTCCTTGGCAAATCAGAAAAATACCTCTTAGCTATTTAATTTTCTGTTGTCAAAAGCAGACTTGATACGCCAATAGGTTTACGTGGACAGGCTCACTGCAGATAGATCCCTGCATAAGGCGGCAGGGAAAAAAAAGAGTACAGAACTGTCTGCGCTCACAGCTATTCTCATTCTGAAGAGGCCGTGCAGAAATCTGGTCTGAGGTCCCCATTTCTGAACAGGAGTATGTGGTAGGACTCCTGGTGTTCCTCCCTCCCTGTGCTGAAGAGAGCCACGTACAGGCCCAAGGCAGGCAGAAAGCCTGATGCCCTAACTAACTGCTTTGCTTCTGTATTCTCTGTAGAACGAAAGAGAAACCATCACTTTCTTTGCACATGATGACAGCAACTTCCCTGCACAGATGGGTCCGAAAGCATTCAAAATCCCCTACTCTATTAGACAACGAATCTGTGCAACGTTTGACACACCCAACGCCAAAGGGAAGGACTGGCAGATGTTAGCACAAAAAAACAGCATTAACAGGTAATGGAAGGCGATTTTGAAAGGTGAACATTTACGTAGGCAATGGGAATCGTTTGCTGCTGTTATGGTGGTTTTTGGTTTTTTGCGGCTATTGAAGATGTGTGCCTAGGAATTAACATACTTACTCTCAAGGATAAGCTGTAGTTCATACATTCTTTTATATATGATTAGCTGCTGAAAACAGGAACTGCTTTCTCCTCTGAATAAACCCCTGTGCCCTGTCCTACCTGGTGTTTGCTTCCAAGGCCAGCTGCTTTGTTCTGGACTGGACCTTTTCTTTGTATACCCACAAGAGTGGAGTGTTGGTAAAGCACACACCTGTAGAAGGATTTTGGCGCTGGTGTTGTGTACTATGAAAGCAGTGGTTTAAAGGACTTGGGAGGTTGCATGTTCTCTCAAAAAAAAATCATATGGCCTGTTGTCTTGGCTTCTATCTATGTATTCTGTATTCCAAAATTAATTGCACGTTTTGCAGATTTATTTTTTTTTTTTTAAGGAAAAGGCATATTTAAAAAAGAAAGTCATGCTCTACTGTTAGGAGTAATAATATGATTATTAAAACTGAAAGATGCTGTAAAAACTAATTTACTACTTTACTTTTTTTGTTTGGCTAAATTAAATTGGTGGAGGCAGTTCACTCACAGAAATATTTTCTGATTGCCACAAACGCTATAAATATGTTCCCAAGAGGGTAGATGAATACTTAAATGAAGCAAAGTAACTTTTCATTGACTTGTTGCTTTACATGGGAATCTCAATAAACCACATCTGAACCAAAGTAAAAAGTAATTTATAGTCTTGCAGCAGTGAGAGAGTCAGAAAATTCTGCTTAACTTACCAGCATTTACTACCTACTGTCAGGCACTTTAATCTCCCCTGGTTGCCGTTCCTCATGCATCGAGGAAGCTGGAGGAGATTTCTCTTTCTCAGGAAACCGAGGGACAGTGTACCAAGGAGATTACACTGCCTTGTGCAAGACCAAATTTGTGACAGCCCTTTAACTTTTGATTCTGTGTTGGAGACACCTCGTAGGGTCTTTGCAATACCCATTTTTATAAAATCAAATTCATAGATAGAAAAAGGAAGTTGTTGAGCAGTTTCAGCAACCCAAAAGGTAGTTATAAAACCAGACGGTAGAGTATAAATACTTGACCTCATAGATTTCCCCATATCTGCTGTACAGCGTAATCCATTAGTGTTGTCATAATATTTCCCCCATCTATTTCAACATATAGGCCACTGCCATCCTAGTGGTTCTGTTGAAGTCAAGGTGTTCCTTGACAAGAGTAACCGCCTGGCTTTAGTTCCTCAACGATCGGTTCTTTCAATGCACTGAAACTATTCCTATCGTTGCTACAAGGAACTTCTTCAAAGCTGGAATTGTACTACACATACACACAAACTGTTCACTGCACGTTAACTTTTGATCACCACTAGAGATGGATATACCAAGGAAAGGTAATCAGCAAAGCTTCAGGAAGAAAAAAAAAAAGGTATCTGCCTGTTTTTTTACTGATGAGTAAAAGTCCAAAAATGGTCAGTAGGAGATATTTAATTACCTTGGAGTTGGTTTAAAAAAACAAACAATAGCATTCAATTCCAGATTTTCTTTTCTGTGCTACAGGCTTATCTGTTTCTGCCTGTATTTATAGATATGTATAATACAAATGCTATAAATAACATTTACGCTTGTGAATTTGAAGTTAATATATTTATTTGATCAAGTCCAAAGCACATAAGTAGAATGACTTACAGGGTAATGTGTTTAAGGTGAACACTTTGTTTTACCAATTTCTTTGCAAATATCACCCCTGCAAAGTCCTAAAACCCACACATTAATAAAATATAAATTTACAAATTAAAAGATGTCATATCTTCTCATAATCACAAGCATCAATTTAAGTCATATCATTCCTCTCCCTGACAAATACTTGCTAAGTTTACTAATGATGCTTTCCAGAACTGACTTGATTTCTAAATTAACTAGGATAGTACTGCTGGCCAGCATTTGTGTACAAGTCCCCTGTTCGTTCTCCTGCAAAAGTGGGCAAGTGACATTTGAAGAGTAAACGCACCAGTGCGCGTCCTCTTGAAGGTTCCCTCAGCTCAGCTCATCTAGGTCTTGCTGAGGGTTTTTTGGTTTTTTTAAGCGCATCTCCAGCGCTAGGCACGACAGAGGGCACTTTCACATTCATGGCAGCTACAGTATACACTGTTCCTCATCCTTTTTGTTTCACCTTTTTCTCCCCTCCTTTTAGGAACCTCTCCTATTTTGCTACACAAAGCAGTCCATCTGCCGTCATTCTGGACCTCTGGGAAGCCCGACATCAACACGATGGCGACCTCGACTCCCTAGCCTGTGCCCTGGAAGAAATAGGAAGGACACACTCCAAAATCTCAGACATAACAGAAACTGAGATTGAGGAGCCCGACTTCAACTACAGCAGACAAAATGGACTTTAGTCACTTTTTCCACTCAAGAACTGATGGCCAGCTTTGACTATTACACTAGAGATTCTCTTTGGCAGGGAGGAAATAAGGGTTTCTACACAGTGTGTATGGAAACAGACACTCATTTCCACAATGCAGTTTTCAGTTGGAGGAGCAGAAGCAGCCCTACTAAAAATCATCTCGGTAATAAGGAAAACACAAGCTTCTCCCTGTCCACTCTCATTTAAAATTCATGTTTTAATATCAAAAACAAAATACACATCTATCGTTCCTGGGGCAGGAAGGAGTGAGATACAGAGCTATGAAAGGTAAATATTATGACATAAGGTCTTTAGGAAACAGTAACGCTACTATAATGCCTAGTGAAAATCAACAAATATGATATTGAATATTTAGAGCTGCTAGAGGTTAATCCTAGTTTAAAGGTTTGTCTTCTTGGGGCCTTGAGTCCCCTTTGTCCTACATCTCTAACTTACCGCGCTTAAAGCGTGGGTTTAAAATGTCATTTGGTAGCATCATGTTGTCACTTGGTATCTGCTACAGGAAAACTGAAAATCTGGCCTTATCCTGTTCAGATGTCTGAGGAATTAGAAGATCTCATAACTCTTTAATTGGTATCATGTGTATTCCAAACAATTTCTTTTAAAAATTCAGTCACTTAATGGATGTACATTTGGTGCAGAGCTTTCCTGCCTGTTCTGTTAACAAAATAACAGAACAAAACCCACCTCTGTGAAATTAGTGTGTATGCGTGCGTGAGAGAAATTTTCTAAAGTTCTTGGTCTGCAAACTTTCACTTAGTCAAAAAATGTTTCTTTGGGGGTGGATTTAAGTAACCAAATAAAACGCAGGAAATTGCCAGCCCTATTTTAGCAAGTTTACACACTTTTTTTTTCTTACTTCATGTTCTGGGGCTAAACTACTAAAAAGTAAAGGTGAAGTCAATCAGCAGAGCTTAACTTTGGTTTAGTTTCAGATTGAAACAATAAACCCCATGTGGTAATGCCAAAAACTGGATTGATTTCACTGTACAATTTGGAAATTTCACAGGCTATAAAGCTGGCTGTGTAACACTTGGTTTAGTTAGTTACAAACATACTGCATTTACCACCAAAACCAGAATCTAGCTAGAGAATTCTCCTCATTTTTTAATCCATTTCATACAAAAATAATTTATTATTTCAACTGAACCAAAAAGAGAGCTGTCACTGTGAGCAAGTGTCCTAGTGGAACTGGTACTGAGCCAAATTTAGCCATTATTTTTACTCATATATTCTTTAAAATTAGCCAAGGTGCTCATTAGCTGTGGCCCTAGGCTATCAGTTTTGGTGACAGGAACATAAACAAGACTTTAAGAGCTTTATGGAAATGCAAGAAGTTGAAAGCAAGCATTCTGGGTTTGTTTTTTCTTTTTGACCCTGTATTTGGCCGCAAGCAGCGTGACAGGCCACAGGGTGGGTACTTAGTGTGCAAATCGATAATAATCTGGGAATATTTCTTTACCCGGGATTCCAGTTCTGAAAAGTAGGATGAACAACTCTTGATGTAAGACTGACTTTCTTTGTTCTCGCTGATCTGAAATTGCAAATTTTGTGGCTTTCCCAGCTCAGCAGGCTGGAATAGTCTTAGACGTATAAATACTTCGACTTCCCCAAACATTTTCTGCACTTTAGTATTTCATGCAACCTGACATGAGAGTTCCTGTTTGCAAGGAGAAATCATAATGGCTGCAAGCATATTTAAGACTGAGACAAAAATACCAGCTTATTTGGCAGCAAGCTGTCACTGTTTTCAGCAGCACATGGTTCTATCTGTGTTTGAATTATATTTCTAGTGACTTCCAGTCCTCCTCCTCAGAAACCTGTTCTTCATTGGACAAAATGTCATGAATTACCAAAAAATAGGGAATGGCATCCACAGAAAAGCGGTGGAGTGAGCTGTCGTTGTCTGGGAAACCAGCTACAGTCACTCTCCAGCAGTTAATTTGTTCTCGGCTTCTCAGATGCAGTTTTAATTTTCAAACCAGCTTAGTTTAGCTACCACAGCAAAGACCCAAGTACCACCCTGCAGATGCTGTGACATATTCATGTCATTCTGAAGAGCTGTATTTTCTCCTCTTGTTTTCCAAATATATGTGAGCTACAGACAGCATATGGGGTCAAAAAGAGCTGCTATATGGAGCTCAGACCTTAAAGCTTTTTCTCAGGAAATGCTGCACAGAGTTGACTTTCAAGACTTGGGTAGCTTTGAAAGACCTCTGTGTACCGGGACACCCAGCTCTGCCCACTGAACGCTCGGTAAAGCCAGAGAGAAACCGGAAGCTGTCTAGAGTGACTTCTTCCAAAGTACATCAAAAAGGGCTTCAGACAGAAGGGATCTGGCTTGTACGCCAAAATCCAAGTTAGATCCAAAAAGCCAATGAAGGTTAGTGTCTGAGTTGATGTACTGAAAAGGAATAAATGTCAAAGTTTCTTACAATGCCAGGGGGGAAAAAAAAAAAGTTCAGTTTTGGGCCTGAGGTAAGATTTTAATTTTACATTGCTCAATGCAGTATTGTTCTTTCCCTTTAAGTTTTGTTTCCTGGTTTTTCTTCACTTTTGCTAAAGCAGCTTCTTTGTTACTGATCTTACTTTTGTGACTCTGAATCCAGAACTCTGACTTCTTCTAACCTATTACTGTTTTGATGCTCTTGTATTGTTTAAGTGGACTAGAAATGCCACAATGCTCCTTATTTATTTGTCTTTCTCCCACTGTAATAGGCTTTGAAACAGTAACCAAACCGCTAGCCTCCATTTCTAACTGAGCTTATCGAGCTGTACACCCAAGTCTTACAGGAACTGCCATATTATGTCAGGTGAAAATTCATTTAGTCTTGTCTGGTATCTCTACTAGTGACCAGGATGGAAAGTTTAGGGAAAACCATGCCCTGTGCTAAAGGACTTCCTCAGCAGGGGGCTGCGTCTGGACCACTGTATCTAAGAATCACTGATACTGTCCTTCAGAAAATTGACTAATCACTCTTGAACCCACTGAAACACCTGGCTTTTATGAACAATATCCAGGAGGAGCAAGTGCCACAATCTTCTTTTGCGGTTTTTAAACGGCCCTTCCTTTCCAAGCTTTCCTTTTGTTCAACGTGTGCTCCCTAACAATTGCACTGGGTTCCCCTAGTTGTATTTAAGAAGGAATACTGCGCAACTGTTACCAAATCACCTTGTCCACATTATGCATTCTTTTACAGGCTTCTCTCGCATTTCATTTCCACTTACGCTCTTGTCTAGGCCGAAAACCCCTGGTTTATTCTACTTCTTTGAACATCCTTGCTGTTATTCTCTGTATCATCTCTAGTTCTGTATCTTTTTGGAGATGGAGTGACCAATAACCTGCTTTTCAACAGGAGCACAGGCTAAATCATGCAATTCTTCCATTTCCTGAATTTCTTGCTGTTCCCACATTCAGTATCAATCACAGAGGATTAAGATCTTGCTATATCATAAAGCCACAAGAAACGCTTGTGAGAGAGTGCAGAACGCCTGAGAATACAGTAACTGACTTTACTATGCAAATTACTCAAGCTAATACATCCTGAACAGCCAGAAAATAAAACCTGTGAGGAAAAAATGTGTAGCTGAAAAAACCAGACTGACAGAGATGATGTCAAAATCATTTAAAAAAAAAAAAAATCATAAAAAGGAAATTATTTGTTCTCAGTGATAATGATGGATATTGGTTGGCAGTAACTGGACAGTAAGAAATTTAAGTTAGACTTTTGAGTGGAGAAATAGACTACAGGTTTTTTCTGTTCCCTTTCCCCCCACTGCATCTGTTGATTACCTGATACGGCCGGTACAGTCATGCCTGTTTACGGATGCTCTCTTTCTGTTGTTTTGCATTAGCATCACGCGAGGATATTAATAGCACTTAGCACTTTTACTTAGAGAGGCTTATGCCGGTTCCCCTCCCTCTGGTATGCACAGTCCTGGTTTTAGAGATGGAGAAATTAAAACGATTTTTAGGCAAATGCTTCTGCTATCAGATAAATGAGGCAGCCACATGGATTTTTGTTAGCATTAACAAACAGCTAAACAATACAAGGAAAAGATGTTAAATGTTTGCTTCCTCTTTTCTGCAGTAGGAAGCAGCTGACTTTTGCCAGCTCCCCCAGCAGCCTGCTGTAAGTATGCTTTGCAATACAGTATTCTCTCAGAATGATAATTTAGAATTTATATGCAAATGCTATATAAATAGATATGTTGAACATTATTAGCACTCTTAAAATTCCAGAAGCACATTTTTAACGTCTATGTTAAAAAGATTTTTTTTGAAATCTGTATACATATATATATATGATTTGATCCAAAACACAGATGTAAAGGAGGATTTTGACTGAAGCAGGATTAGAGGCCAGAAATTAAAAATTTATTCCTTTCCTCTATATTATAAATTATGACTTTTGAAAAATAATTTCAAAAATCTCTTCACAAACTCAAAACAGTAGGAGAAAGAGAAAGGTAATGTTACACCCTTACGACTCCATCTAGCTGCCCTGAGCCTGACATGGTAAAACAGCCATTTTGATTTTACATCACCAAAGAATCTGCTCTAGGATATTTTCATCTTCCTAAGCAGTTTCCCCAGATATTTCTGTGCTGCGAGTCATTTAAGACTAATAGTTGCATTTTAAAAATGACTTACAATTTTGTCACCAAAATGGTGCACTTCACAGCTCCGCCAGACTGCAGCATCATAAAACTAATTTACAGTTTTTACAACACCGCTTTTGCAGTCTTACTAGTTTACATTAAAATCCTTTAAGCCACAAGGAAAGGAACCCTGCTCTGTAGATTTAAATTCAAACTTCATTTACCAATGCAAGTCCCATAAAACCAAGATGTACTCCCACAAAAATTTTATTGGGCCTTTTGTAATAGATGAAAAGAGATCAACATAATTCTCTTAAAATACAGGGAACTATTTTTGTTATTATTTTTATCTCTGGCAACAGCTGGTCTCCTCCTCTATGGGCCTGTGCACAGCTTGCTTTCAGCAGGTTAAGAGAGAAGCTTATTCAGCATAAATCACTAAAACAGGGATTTTGTCATAGAACTCCATGGTATTAACATCATACTAAAGGTCCGTTTTTTTTTTTTTCACGTGAAAGATAGTGCTATATCAGAGTTTTAAAACATTCAGTAGCAACTGATCAATTCCAGGTGATATTTTCCACTACAAAAAATACAGCTTATGTATACAGTGCGGCTAAAACAGGTGAGGAACTGTTGTGGACTTCCATTCATGATTTGAATTTTTTTTTCCACGGTCTGTTTTTGCCTATAAAACATAGATTTAAGCGAAGGGCTGCATTGTTTCTTGGATGGTAATTAACTGAGTAGAAAACAGGAAATTATTTCTAAGTCCTTAACAACTGTGAATGATCTGAAGAGTTATCTTTCTAGCCTTTCTTTTACTACTTTGAATTATACCTATGAAGTTCTCCCACTTTTTTACACGGCAGTAGAGATGGTTAATATTATTCGCTGAGAACCTTTTTCATGTTAAACCTGCTGACGAATGTTTTCTGGGGGTTGTTCATTTGTAGTATATGCTTTGGTAAAATTACTCCCTTGACACTATTCCTGCTTTAGAAGAGGCTGGTGGGTTTTCCACAGCAGTACGTAAAATGGCACATGTATCCTTTCTTGGATATATGATTGTCTAGTTAAAATTACTTAAAATGTAAAGGATTCCTGGGCAAATAACAGTAACTTAAAATACTAGGTATATGACACACAGTACCTGTGGCAACAAATAAAACCCAGTATGCTGGCAAAAGATCATGAATCATTTTCTAGTAACGCACAGTCTAGCTCTTTTCTCTCATTGCCAATACTAGCCTAACTGGTAGGAAAAATCTCCTTTCCAACGTGGACAAAAATAAATACATCGCTCTAAGATTAAAGAATCACTTAGAGAACCATTTGAATAGTAACAGCGTCCACAATGCAGAAAACAGAACTGACGTTCTGCTCATTGCCGCAAGTAAAAGAAAAATCTGTCAGTATCCATGTTCACTGTTCTGTCCAAAAAAAAAAATAAATGTTTAGGAATTTGCCACTGTATTTTTTGTATTAGAGGTGAATAGTACTGATTCTGCTAGTGTTTCTTGTCTGGGGCTTGGGTGGGTCGGGGTGTATTGTAATTTTCAAGCTATTGCAAAAGCTGCTTTTAAATAAGCTGTTCAATTGTATTGAATAACTGGTTTGTGCTTTACAAGGGAATCCAGGTGAGCCAGGATTCAATGGGTAGCCTCCTTGCCTTGCCGTCACAGGGTAACTAGAGCTGAAGTCACTTGTGCAAATTTAGCTTAGGGATAGGGAGATTAGATGGCCCATCCCTGATCTGTAATGTAGTGTACTGTAATCTAATGAGATTAGACACTCACCTACTGTAGAGCCGTGGTTTTGTCAGCAGCTACTTACCTTGTCTGCCCCTGGTGTGATAACCTTGGTTGAGAATGTACTTCTGCAGATTTACGAAGATGTCAAACCCCTGTGTTATCTGGTCTCTGTATATATCTCTTATTGTCTAATCCCAAAAGGAAATGTGTAGCACAAAATGAAGTTAAGGGTGTTCTGCACCAAGCCTGGTGAAAGTTGTTTCTGAAACGGCTGGAGGGGGAAGACATGGATTTAACAGCAGGTGTGTTTGTTTGCTACAGAAAACAAGAATGTTTCCTAACAAGTCCTCACTTAGAACTGACTGAAGCTTTGTTTTTGCAGTTTAAAAAAAGCTAAGACCTGGTATTTCCCATACTGAAATTTGGAATATTAACTATACGGTGATGATATCTTTTCAAGCAATTCCTTCAGTTTTCCCCCATTTGTGCACAGAAGTTGGAGGGGGAGGGAGGAACATTTTTACATGAAGCTGTAGACTTTTGCATTCTTTCCGCTTTCAGTCTAAAACCCAGATACCATTACTGAACCTCACAAAGTTCCCTGATGCATCCGTGAGCGGTACGCGCACACACACATATGTATGCGCCTCACTGGGGATGTGGCATATGCATACTGCTGGTGAGTATTTGGGAACAGCAAACTGACATAATTTGTGACTTGGAAGATGTAGCTGCCTCCTCCCACCTCTTAATCAAATTCATGCCCACTGTGACTCTGCTGATCTCAGTTTATAGATGGGTACAAAAACATTAAGTGTATTTGGATGAAGTAAAATGTGATGCTGGTCAGCCTGGTGAGACTTAAAACAGTGGTATGCATGACTAGAGCTAACTGAAAAATTCCTATTGCATTTTCAACTTTCAAAACTTTTGACCAGCCTTTTAGTGAAAAGGAGAGGGGGGAACTTCAACCTAATCAAATACAAAATTAATAATAATTTTTTTAAAAGAGACAAAACCACAAGTATTCCTCTAGAGAGACCTATTTTCTCTTCTGCTCCTTTATTTTTGCAAGGAATAGGTTCTGAAAATGTTGGTTCTTGCTCATTTGACTGAGCATTCTTCCCTCTCCCCGCTTTTCCCCACAGTTTCAGTGTGTTTAGAACTGAAAAAAGAGCAGAGGTTTGAATGCTTTCTTTAGTATGAAGCTGAAGGAGTAGAGAAGAGAGACAGAAGAACGTTAAATAAAAAGCATGGCCTTGGCTTCATACCACACTTTCTGTGCCTTGTTCTATCAATGTAAATTCTGAATGTTGTACAGTAAAATACTTGGGAAAGACTCCTTGGAAAAGGCTGCACTGGCTTCTTTTTTCAGCACATGTACATATATAAATATATATACATATATATTTGGTAATGCCAAACAGCTGTGTTATATTGTACTGAAAAAGTAATAATGGACAGTTTGGATGTTTTATGTAGAGTTTGCAAAAATTGTACGGCTATAGCCTTTTGAAGATAAATGTACAGACGTAAATTACTGCATATCAGTTATTTATGAATAAAGAGTCTTTTACTGACATCTTAGATTACGGTATGAGTGGCACATTAATTTCTGTGATAAAACAAGGTGTTCTGATATGAGAGCTTTGGATGCTTTGCTGGTTTTATAGTGATCCTCGTATGGGAGTTTATGCTGGAAAACTGTGTACTGGACACCTTTTTCCAGAAAACCTACAAAATCTACAGGATTAGGACCAGAACTGAAGTTTACCCTTTGCTGACAACATTGAAACAATTCAAGAATATCCTCCTGCTTTCATACTAAACGGAACTACAACCCAAAGAATGCCAATTATGTTCTACCTAAAATGTGATTTAAAGTATTTCACTAAAATGCCTTATTTATTTGTGAACAAGCCTGACTGCAGGACTAGGACATCTTTATCCTTTGCAGTGCAAAAGCAACATACATATATTAGTCTGCTTTTTTGCAAGATGGGAGACGCAAAACCTCTCTGCGTGTGTATATGCACCGACAATTCCCTCTCAAATGCAGATGGCTCCATTGCTACGTTCAACAAGTGGTTGTACCTCGAATCCTGTATCACTGGAGGCAAAGCTACAAGTTCTGTTCCATTTACCATGTAAATGTAATCTTTTGATTTGGCATACCCTTTACTGAGACACGTGAGATGATAAGAACTCATTGTCTTGATTAATCCTCCCCATACAGATGAGCTCATAACCTTAGATCCCACTTAAAAGAACAGAAATATCCTGTCAGCAAACAGAGCGCTCGGTCCTGCAATCAGAAAGGCTCTGATTACTGAGTAGCTCTCACCAATACATTGGAACCCGACGAGGAGGGTGGCAGGTGAGTACAAATACCATCTGTGCTCACCTCCTCCCTACGCACGGGCGTCTGCCTGTCACCGCTGCGGGGAGAAGGCACTGGGAACGATGGGCCCTTGGATTAAGCCAGCGCAGCACAGCAGGTTTGGGGGTTGTTTTTTGGTTTTAATGATTTAGCTACTGTCAGCCTTACTTCACTGTCCCAGGAACAGCGATACGTAAGCCCTTAAAAACCCTACCGTAGCCATCCTAGCCAGATGGTATCTTTACATAAACAAAGACTCAAAGGTGAGACAAAACCTTCAGCTTTCTGCTAGACATAGTACATCGCCCTTTTCTGGATGGATTTGAGCTACACTCCAGTTACTACTGTGTCACATTAACACATACAATTAAGCATCAGCTACAAATATGTTTGCCTGACAAAATGAGAATCTGGATATGGCACTCACCTTAAGAAGTGAGATGTTATAAAATGTATTATTAGTACATACATAGCAGGGGATGCTAGGACAAGCTGTTATAAATCAAGATACCCTTCAAACATTTTATTATATGCATTTCAGTAGTTATCATCCAAGATATTGTACACTATATAATGTAATGGCCATCCTTTAATATAAATAAATAGGACTATCACATTAACTGCCTTTGACATTCATTGTAAAATTATTCATGATTTATTATGTTTGCAGAGACATAATGTATGTTATTGTAAGAAGTTCACTGCATTGTGATTTAATGAATAGCCACTTAGAAATTATACTGCAAGCCAAAGCTGCTGTCAGGTTATTTCGACACAGAATGACGGTCTCCATTGAACACAGCAGCAGGGTGGCATTCTCATTATTTACGTGCCACACTCCCTCACGCACGCATAGCTCCCCAGCCCACCGCTAATGCCCTGCTGCACTCAGGGGCATCAGAAATGGAGGCAGCATCCAAAAATACAACGGCATTTTTCAGTAATAAAATGAATTTGCTTTTTTACTCTGATTATAAAATTGCTATAATAAGAGATAGTTCCTTTGTTGGTGGTGGACAAATTAAATTGCTTTCCTTCCTTCACAAAGTTTGATCATTGCTTTGTAAAAAGCCCCCGCTCCCCTGCTATCATCCTCTTCTGGTATGAGAGAGTCATCTGACCATCTATTAAAGGCCCACCACTTTCTAGCCAAACTGGCATCGGTAGTACAGTTCAATAAAAACCTCCTCACTGCGTGTCTTCTGACATACACAAATATCAAAGCCCTAAGAACCGGAATGCAGGTTTCACTGTTTTCAATCCAAGTATCCAGCCCTATGAAGTCATGAAGCATGACCACGGGACAATTCAGAGAAAGGTGTGGCTAAAATTAAACAACTGCCCCCCTCTTCCTTAGTCCTGAAAAACAAACACACACACCCTATTTATTTTACCTGTTATTTATAGCACCACCAAGCATGCCCAAAACACAGCCATTACCAAAGTGACCGGACACTACTGGCGTTCCACCAGAGCTGCTGCTCCCAACTCTACTCAGCTGCACAGTGACCGGACAAGCTTCCCCCTGCTCACCCTCTCCACCTTGTCTGTATAGGGCTACAGGGAAAAGCACAAGGGACCACTGAGCCTGGCAGAGCTCTTAATCTTTTTTTTAAAAAAACCCACCTTTGCATTAGTGCAAATGATTACTTACTTAGGACACAGTGCAACCGCAAGTACTCCCCTGCCCCCAACCTCTTTCCTCCCCTGCCATAGCTTCTCGATGAACTCTGAGATTAGGAAAGAACCTCAATATTACTGTTAGCATATTGAGTCTAATTCATTTTCCTTTAAACAGTCAGCTACCTAACCCACTATTGGAGTAAGTATCTTCCCCCTGCCAGAGTCAGGAGGTAATCTTTACTGATGCAATTAAAATTATAATTACTCTCATTCCCCTCATCTTGTACATACTTGGGGATTTTTGAAGAATTAAGGCTTATTAAAACATGTGCTGTTCATAGATACCTGTTTTGAACACAGGTAGAATGTCAGCTCACAAGCTCAAGTATAACAAAGCATCGATCTGTCTTTGAAGATAGTGAAAGCTGGGTGACACTGCTGGAAGAAGATAAAACCTAAAACTGAAAGAAGGTGAAGATCTAAACTGTAATACAAACAACTAATAAATGTTATTTAATACAGTGAGGGTCCCATCTATTCTGAGTATTAAAGTCATTTTGGTCTCCGAAATCAAATAGTCTGGCTTAGAATGAGTTTTATAATGCACTGTAGAGAAACATGCTTTGAGGGCGTTTGGTCAAAAACAGGTAGCTCTCAAATTCAAATGGGGAAGACCAAAAAGAAAGGAATTTATATAGCCAGGACACACACAGAAGTTTCCATATTCTGAAACTACCTAACAGATGAGATTTAGACAGAATATCTACATAAAGAAGACCCCAGGATCTAGCCAAAACTACTGAATTGGTCTAAAACCCAGCCTTGTAAGAACTGCTTCTCCAACTCCACAAAGCAGGCTGTCACACTCCACTAAGAGCTACTGCATCACCTCACTGTCCTCCTTTCACTGCGTTCCTCTGTTCTCGAAGAAAAGCGTAACAAATAAACGCTGCTTCCTTCTGCAGAGGCACAACGGGGGGAGTCAATGTTGTTTTGCCAGTCTCATGACCATGTTTCTGCTACTGCCAAAAGTGCGGAAGACGTTACAGGAAGGGGAGCCATTCTGAAAATGCAAAAAACTAAGGTAATATCGTCAACACAAAGGAAGGACCAAAACTCACCCATTGTTAAGCATATTAGAAATTATTATGTAAAATGGATTCAATTTTCAAACAATTCTGAAAGATTGCATTTAAAAAAGTATCACTTCAAAAGACTTTTCTTCTACTTCAAGCCTAAATATACCAGCAATAGTTGAACAACTGACACCACTTAACTGAGACCTCGAAAGTCAAAAGAGAAAGCAACTGAATTGCAAAATTACATCATTTCCTGTAACTTTTAACATCCTCCTACAGACTACACGCTTTCCCTGAAGCAAGCATCTAGTAAAATAAGCATATGGTAATTTAATGTATGATAGCTCATCTAAAGAATGCTAACGTGCTCCAGCTCAACACACAATGCATACCGTTGTCTCATTTTCAGTCCTGTTCTGTCTTCACAGAACTTAGAAGGAATAATTACAGAATCTGTGAGGAATAATGAAACAACGAGCTGCCTTCACAGCTGCAGTCACGGCCGGTCACTTGAACAGGTCACAGACTTGTTTAGTGACATTGAATTTCCCCAGGGCCCCGTTGTGTGGACCAGAAGATTTTGTTACAGCCTGTTCCCAACAGCTGTTAATGGAGCCAATACAGAACATGTGGTAGGAGGGATGGCTTTGGTTGGTAGATAGAGAAAAGATAAGGAAAGAAATGGATTCTCTCCCTGCATGTGTTTATTTTTTGTTTTGTTCTAAGGCCATTTGGTTGCTTACTCAAATCCTCGAACCCTTCTGTTGTGACAGGAGGCAACACTGTAGAGAACTACTCCTGGTTACAAACACCACAGACTAATTTAAACCAAACTGAATAAATCCCAATCTGTCCTCTGCTAAGGAGGTTTGTGCTTTTTTGCATTTTTTTTCCTCTTCTACTTTCGAGATATTGGTTTGATTTTATGTAGTTAGTATTCCAATATTTACCACAGCTTCAAGGCTATTTTCCCTTATTTTGTTTTTGTTTGCTTGCTCTTTTTTTCCCTGTCAGTTTTATTTACTAAATAACAGCAGCCACTAGCAGATTCAAACCTTAAGTAATGGTCAATGGCTAACGTCCTACAGAAAGCTTTGTTAGGAAAAAAATGCAGCCAACCCTAAGCAAGCCTAGTCGCTGATGTGTTGCTACATTTTGCAGAGATGACTAATGTTTGACATTGCGATTATCCAGCAATTGGACATCCTAGCATTTCCCACGGCTGAAGCATCTGTAATGCTACGTTCTTTCCCTCAACAGAAAGAAAATATTACTATAGACTTTTACCCATTTTAATTAAAACTTTCGTAATGTACTTGGAAGCACTGCGCTCCCACAAACCCAGGAGAGCTGTCAGAGGGCTGTGAAGTCCTGTCACTGTGCTTCACCTCTCAAAAAACAGATCTGCTGGCTAGGAGTTGTTACAATTAACTTCACACTTAATGTGGCATCAAAACCATCTGCCCCGAAGTAACTTCATTTTGTTTTTCCAGTGTCAGAGAATCTCTCGCAAGTGTTAGAAAATCAGATGGGCTTTATAAAAGATGCAGCCCCACCACTATCACACTGGCAACTCCTACGCTGACACCAAAAGCCACGCTGAAAATATTCAGCATATCGGTTAGCATTTGATCACCATACTCGGTCCTCTCAAAGCAAAAACTACTACATGGTGATGCATGAACTCTGCTACAATGAGTTCTTTGGCTCCTATCCTTGATTTCAAAACATGTGATTGATAATATAAAGAAACCAGCACGCCTTCTCCACAGTCTCCCCACCCCGCTTCAAAGTGCACCGTGTAATATCTTACAGATCAAAGAGGAGGGACCTAGAGGGCCGATCAGATGGAACATCGCGAGCGCTTTGAACTGCTGCTTTCTCTGCTGTTTTCTTTAGCGGAGAATCGCCGAAAGACGTCCTTACTGAATGCAATACCTCACCGGCGGCTGCAAAGTGCCAAACTGTGCAATGTTTAATTCCCCAGTGGAATGGTATTATACTGCTAGCCTAGAAAAGCAGAATGACCTTGCTTAAGGTAGTAAAACCTACTGGAAAAGAGAGAATAAGAGAAAAACAATGCTAACACACTCAGCCGAACTGAGGACAGCTGGGTGTAATTCTGTGCTATGTTTTGTGGGTGACATCAGGTAGCTGATTTTGGGGTCCTCAGATTTCTCCCTCTAAACCGAATACAGCAATATTTCCAACTCCTCTACTCTCCAAAAGACAAAAAAACCCCCAAAACCTCTTAGTATTTTAACTCTTCAGAGCATAAGCTTTTCTTATGCAGTGGCTAGTACCTCAGGGGTTGGATCTGCACCTGTAATATAATTACTACATTATTATTTACCAACACTGCTATGCCAGGCACACTGTAAAAACTCTGTGCTATTTTTCTTACAGGGCTAAGGCAGCTGACAAAACCAATATGGCTAAGACAGTGGTTTGTGGTTGCATTTATAAGATAGCACTGCATGACAACTGCCTCTACAGTGTGGCCGTGAGTTATGTATTATAATAGGCAAAACACATTATTAGCATGGCTCTTTTACATACAAATAAATCATTAGCTCTTAAAAAATGCTTTCTGATGAACTCAGAGTTCAAAATAAGCTTTAAAGCAGGCCCTTTAAAAAGTTCAGTTCCTTATATCAGAAATATTAAAAGTGTTTTGTTTTGAATCCTCTAGTAGTAAAGCATACTTCGCTGTGAATGAGGGCTCTTAGTTCTTAATCACGCCTGCTACGAGCATAATTTTTCTACAGAATTAATGAGAAGGGTAGCTGAAGATTAACTACTGAAATCAATGCAAGAGCTAAGAAATTCTCATGATGGAAAAACGTCACACTGGCTTTCTGGGAGTATATAAAAATAAACCATTGTCATTTACTGCATTCTTTGTCTCACTGTGCCACTGTAGAGAGAGCACAAGTTTTGTTCTGCCTGCAGACACAGACATTTCTGCACTGGGTTGATTTTAGAGGCAGAAACATCACACTAATAGGGAGAGAGACTGCACTGGGTATATATGTGTACGCACACGCACACCACCCCTCCGGTCTTGCCTCAGTAAGCAGGTATGTCTTGTGCCAAAAATCCCTGGAATATGCAGGATGACAGTATTTTGCTCCCTCTTCAGCAAGGTAACCAGCTCATTAAATCTTAACATGAAGGTTATTTTATTATGAAGTGACAGATCGAAAGAGTTACTTCCCCATTCTTCACCTGCCTTCTCCCTTCTGCTTATTCCTTTGTATTTGTTAATGGCCTTTCTCTCGTTATATAATCCTGTCAAGAGTGCAAAAATCTCTCTCAAGACTCCTTATTCGGTCTAAATCATTCAGCCTGTACTGGTGACAAGAGAAGGTGTACATGCCACGGTTGATGCAGAGAAGGAGTTCTGTCCTATACTCCAGCAATTGTCACTGCATGATAAGAAAGTGTAAGATTTAATAAGGTCATAAAACAGAATGGCATGAGCTGGTGTGATAGGTATTTTTTTCGTTAACATTCAGAAAATCTGGATCCAGTGGGACAATAAATTACAGCAAATGAGCAGAAAGGATCCACTTGATTATTCAACACTTTCCAGCAAAGCAGTGAAAGCAGCAGGGCTGGGAGCACCTCTACCATCACAACAGCAAAAGGAAGTATCTTCAGTAGCGTTAAAATCATTATTCCCTCTACCACTGAGCTGCCTCTGGTGATTTCAAGAACAAGAATCGTGCTCTAAAGCAGTAAGAAAACTGAGTCTTTGCAACCAGCTTTGTTTCGAATGTAAAGAATGTAGTGAAACCAAATATTTATATAAAACATGATGTGTATCTGCTTTAAAGTGCTGAGTACTGACTACTGATTGTCGGGTTATGGCAAGTTTCCAATGCAGATGCCTATATCAACACTAAGGTAAAATAAAAATCATAAAAAAAGAAAAATAAAGATACCTAAATGGATTTTTCTGTTCACCCATTTCCAACTTGATAATAGAGTCCCCTCAAAGATTTCCATGTGCTGGTGCTGGAGGTTGCAAGACTGGAGTGGAAAAGAAGCTGAAGGACTGAAGACAGACGCACAGAAATTCCTAAGCAGACACCCCTAAATCTCTTACTGTTCATTACTACCTCTCCTGCCAGCTCGTCAGCTTCCTCTGCCGACAACACTTGTCATGTTTATCTGAAGTCCTCTGTGTGTTTGCTCTGTGTCTTATCACGCAGCTCCCGTTTCCCCTGATTGTGGTGCATTACAACTTCTATTTCAGCAGCTGGCATTTACATTGTACATAGACATGATGCTCACATCCACACTCAAAAAAAAAAAAAAAAAAAAAAGCAGCCATTTAGAAAAGTTAAGTCAGAGTGAGTCCAGGATCACTCCTGTGCCGCAGTACCTTGTATCTCACACTTTCATTTGGTTTTGACTCCAGCTGTATGACTTTCTAAAGATTAAGGCATATGAAAGGACTCAGCAGATACCTGATTCTCTCTTATTTGTTACACTTTACAAGAAGGACCAAAGCAGTTCCTCTTTTCCTCAAACTGAAAAGGAGGTGGTCCAACACGCTATCGGCAAAAGCAGTTCAAACTACTAGATACTTTTGCTATAGATAGAAGATACCCTATGCTGCTCAACTCTGATAGTCCATTGGTATTGAAGAACCACCCTTTAAGGAAACCATTTCAGCTTCTCTGATATTTGAATGAGTTGAAGATAACATTTGAAAATCTATTATCAAATAAGCCGTGGTTCTACTCGGACACATTTCTCCTTTGTGCATATTTCGGGGCTGTTGCTTCTTCTCTCTTCACTATTGTTTTTACTATTTCTGAAAAATATTTGCATAAAGATTGGGGTCTGTTGTTAGAAAAGTGAGGACACCCATTATTGAAAGAGGAAGTAAAAATGAAAAAGTCATTTTACTTTATGCTTCTTATAATGAATCAAAAATATAAAAAGCAAATGATCATTTAAGTAAAACATGAATGGAAAAATCACGATTCTATATAAAAGCAAATAAAGATGGATATACATTACATAATCTATGTAGCTCCCATAGAAGGAGGAGGAGGATGGTTTTATACTGAAGTTACAGACCTGGGAATATGAAGATCAAATCAATCCTCAAATCTACAATACTTGGAACAGTCAGTTTCCTTGCACTGTCTTTCCTTATCTTTTCTATGTAAGACTAAAATATTTCCCTAGCACAGACACAGATATCCTAGAAAGAGAAGCCCACTATGAAACACGGCATTTTCATTCTTACAATCGTACCATTACTTCCCTCCTCCTGTTATCTCCATTTCCTTGACCAGTCAGGCATTATCTTTGCTGATCTGCTCTGCTCTGATTTTGCCTTTTCCCCAAAGCAAACCTCTTTCAAGAACTACAAATGCTCAGTCTTTTCTGTTTACTGTTGATGCATCCAGAGTGGTCACACTCCCTTAAAACAAAGTGAAAACAAAAAACATTTTACACCTTTCCCCTAGCATTTCCTTCCCCACACAAACATTCTTCTCCTTAAAGCAGTCACAACTAGACAGCTGTAACTCCCTTTGTTTGATCCTATCACGTCGTCAAAGTCATGTGCAGCTTCTGAAGTAACTCACAACTAGAAAGACACAAACATACCTTAAAACCGCACTGACTTTCCCCCCATATGAAAACATAGCTTTCCCTAACACCCCGTGAGGTACGTATTACATCCCTTCCGAAGGCACAGCATCCAAGTCTTCCCCCGTGAGACACACACAACTGAAAAACAGATGAACAATTCTTACCACTCTTGTGAGTAATGGGAGTTGCTGGGATGCACATGTCATCCGAAAAAATCTGACTTTTTAAAAGTGCTAATTAGAGGCTGAGGTCTTTTGAGAACTGTCATAACGTTTGTGGGTGATGAACACTTTTGAAAGTAGGACACTCAATTTCTTTCTCCCCATTTCACGTACATACAGATACATTTTCCCTCTCATTACCTGGAAACATTTGGTTTGCTTCTTAGAATTTTGCCTGTGTCTAGCAACTATTTATTACTCATTATCACAACCTTCTGCGTATCGCAGTCATCTACAAAAGTACCAGATTCAGGGAACTGGGACTGAGTAGGAAACAAGCAACAGAGATCCTGGTTTTATGAAAATATAAAAACTCAAGGGAAGAAAATGTATATTAAGCTTAGGCTTGATTTACAAAGGTTTTGAGGAAGCAACAGTTGTTCTTTAAAGGATGTGTTATGAACAAATTGATTTATGGGGCTGTAATAGAGTGGTGAAACCTCTGTACTTAACATTTATGTGGAAAAAGAACTGAACAGTTTTGCTGCATACAAATTCAATTAAAATTTGACTTAGGAAAAGGTGCTGTCATTTTTTTCTTTGCATTTTGTCCTTCACTAATTACTTTTTCTTTTTAATACCCTCTGCCATCTAATACACTTGGAGAAAGATCTTTGCAAACAGCAGCCTCATTAAAACTCTGCAATACAGTTTACAGAGATTACAGATGTGTACAAAAAAATGGATGTTGGTCTTTAAAAAGTGCATTTTCCCCCCTGATACTCCTTGAAGAATAAGTTACATGCTGAACAGACTGTCATTTTTCTGAACAGGTGAAGAAACCATTATAAAATATCCTAGACAACCATGTACCATTTTTATCCATGCTTATTTTAATCCCACAGTACTTAGTGCTATTATGCATGCAAAAGGTAATGAGGCAGGCAAAGGTTATTACTAGGGACACTATTGGAATGATGAGGGGCTGCCAATGCAGAAGACTAACCTCAGGCTATCTGAAATTGAAATTTTTGGTTAAATTAATAACTCAACATGAGACCAGACGGTAATGCTGTCTGTCCCCTGCAGGGCTGAAAACGTCTTTTGACATCAATAAAAAAAAAGGAGGAGGTGTTACCTGTGAAGACATATAGAGAAGCAATGCACTCAGCTGGGTTGATGCCACGGAAATGTGGGAGGTGGGAAACAAATGGACTAAGACAGTGCCCTTCCTTGACTACCTGACAAGCCAAGTGAGTGGTCCCTGCTGACTGTGGGTAAGTCGCAAGTGGAAGCTAATAACTCCCTCCATCCTTCCCCATACTTTCAGGATTTTTTTTTTTATCACTAACAAGGGAAATTGCCTCATTATCCTCATTATTATTCATAACGGCACAAGAAATTTTCTGAGGTATTTTACAGAGCAGTTGAAAAAAAAGCCCTGCTCCCAGAGCTGAAGAGTTTACAGTCTAATTTACACATGCGGCTCTAGGTCAGAGGCACAAACAGCATCTACGAAGATGGGTGAAGACAGACAAAGATTAGAGTAATAACATCACACGGCTAATTTGCTGTTTCTGTGTCCAAAGCTAGGTGCAGTGTTTAGCTGAACTGGTGATATCTAGACACCCAAGACAGACCTCTGTTCTTTGAAAGACATGAGGAAGGCAAGGGGAGTGGAGGGAAAGGGAGAGGAGGAATATATTAACAAACAACATGAAGAAATCAAATAATGCTGCAATATTAAGCTGGCAGCAATTCTAAAATGGCCAACACTCGCAAAATCTGTAGGTTTACCTGGAGTCTTTTGTCCAGTGAGAGAGCCCAAATGATACAGTACACAGACATCAGCAAGGACAGACTTGTGATAAATAAGAGCAAAACTGAAACAGGTTTTCTTTTTTCTAACAAAAAGAAAGAAAAGAAAGAAAAGAAAGAAAAGAAAGAAAAGAAAGAAAAGAAAGAAAAGAAAGAAAAGAAAGAAAAGAAAGAAAAGAAAGAGAAGAAAGAGAAGAAAGAAAAGAAAGAAAAGAAAGAAAAGAAAGGAAAATGAGAAACAAAGAGAAGACTAAACTAACTCATAGTGAATTGTCAGAGGACCGTGATATATCTAAAGATTCGTGCACTGGAGCAAATGTAAGAAGCCAGGAGACACTAGATGAGAAACTACTGCATCAGTGACAGCAGAAGGGAGTCACTGCAAGAAAGTATATTGCATACTATTTACTTTTTTGGAAGAAATCTGTGGGCCTGTCTACCTTGTCTTGCATTGGTCAGACTGGTCCCAAAGTTGTGCCCTGCCTGCACTCACACACCTATTTCCACTACGACTGTCTGTTAGAACTGTCTGGATCATACTAGCAAAACTCTGGGCTGTGGATCTCTGGAGATAACTTAGCAACTTGAGCCTCTGAGTCTTTATTGAGCAAAAGTAGGGGACACATTCTCATTATAGACAGCAAAGGGCTTGTTGCTTTACAGACACCCCACTGTTGTTTGTGTATTTCAGTATTACGAAGTAGCCTGCTGCCTTCTGTAGTACGGTATGCGTGCCTGGTCTCTGAAGTCTCACTCATTATTCTATTAGACTTTAAGGGTGTTCATAGGTTGTTTAGGATTAATGAGGCAAAAGTCCTCAATCAAGAAGCAATTTGAGAGTACATTGCTAATTCCACAGAGTTCTGTAAATGAACTAATTCAATACTAGTTGACCTTTTTATTTTGGGGGATGATTTGTGTCTGTATTTTCTCCGAGCGGTGCCCTTAAGCAGTGACAATTTGGAAGGGCATTTCTGGCCCAATGACTGAAATCAATCATGTTACAAGTAAGATGAACACACAAGTCAGGAGCAATACCCTTCAAAAATGTACTGGCATGCAGCCCAGCAGTATGAGGATTATGGTCTATCTGGATGAGTAAGGAACACAGTTCCTTCAGGTGGGCAGAAGGAAAGGCAGAACAACCCAACTGATTCATTTCTAAGTCGTAAGACGGTGCCTCAGGAATGTTCTGCAAAGGTTCTTTCTTGTTTAGTGTTGAGAGATATTGTCTTACTGCATTAGCTGGCAGAAGCAGGCAGGATTCGGACCCTGGCCCTTTTTTCATTATGCCTTGGGGCATGGCAATGGCAGGTGCATTACGCAGGCACACTGTTCTGAAAATGGACAGACAACTTACAGAAGCCGATTTTGTAATTGGTGCAGCATTACCACGTGCCATTATCCACAACTGGCTAGACCGGGGATTGTGATCCATCATTTACCTTAAATTACCATTTTGCTATCAAGACAAATGAAAATATTGTTATTTTTACCAGGACGGTAGCATTTGGTTGTTCTTCAGGTCGTTACATTAAATATTACAGCAGGGACAGAATACTAGACAGACATTTGGAGATGCACACTGACCAGAACTTACCAGATTCTACAATTGTCTTTTGTAAAACAATGAGATAAATACTTCGTCGATAAACTCTGCGCTACAACTACATATACCATTAAAAAAAAAGTAATAACGTGAGTCAGACTAAAATAATACTTAGATTTGGAGAAACCTTCTTGCTACATTATAACCCCGTGACACTAGGTCAGACGTAAGGTATTGCTAACGGAGTACTGACATCCCTAGCAGTATATTCACCCTCACGTGAAGGTGAGAAGGACAGAAAAGAACAAAAGAAGCTCCAGAAAGAACCAATGTTAAGAAGCTTTGGGAAGCAATCGTTGTGTCTAATCTGAAATTACTCTTTTATTCTCTGTGTTTCTCATTGTAATTAAGATGGGATCTGCTGAAATAAAGGCAATGGATAACCAGCATTTCTGTTAGTTTCCAAGAATACAAGGCAGATTATTGCTTTGTTCACATTTAGTTTTTCTTACAATAGTGGTGAGGTTGTGAATTAACACACACAATTAGGGCTTCTCCTTTCTTTATTCTTTTTTTAATAGGATAAACCTTTACAAATATTCATTATTCTGTTAGCAGAAGGTTGCTAATTTTACTCTAAATTAACGTATTCTTGTGGTGATGTAGATTGTGTTTTATAATGTAATTTAGCTAGCTTTCTCCTTCCCTCCTTTACACACCGATCTCAACAGCCTTTGTGGATAACGTCATTCAAGTAACAAGCAGAAAGATCTTGCAATTGAAGATAGGCATTTCTCCCTACTGACAAACACTTATCATTATGTCTTCACCTCTCATTTAGCAACCAGAAAGCCAAAGCTTAAATATGGGGTTCCATTCTGTAGACCTAACGCCTTTTCAGGTTTTGTACCAATGCAAAGCCGCTGCAGACACTGGCTGGCTGGTGTTTGAGACACAGAGGTAAAGCAGGAGAGTCCATCTACCAGTAAGGATTTTAAAATCTTACTAACATGAACTGAAATTAACAGTGGCGGGGAGTGCAAAAACAGTTTCTGTCTTCTAGCTCCAGAAAATATACGTTATACCAACAAACCAACCAACTTCTCAACAGAAGTATCATTGAGCAGTGACCCTCAAAGCACCAAGTGCCTCCACTCAAAATGAACAGTTTTGTCCCACTTCTGTGGTGCTTTATACTAATGCGTTTTCACCTCACATTTCAAATTTGTGGAACACATGACTGTGCTTCGTTATTGTCAGTCAGCTTGCAAGTGGTAACTTGTGAAGCCATTGCAACTTAATGGCTTGCAACAGTCCTTCCTGAAAGCAAGATTAGGGGGGATCTTCTGGCCCCAAAAGCACACTATTAAGAGGGAGTGAAGGAGGGAGAAAACGCAGGGGGAAACTCTTAAGAAATTCAAAGTGTAATCACACATCACTTTTGTAATGTAAAAGCTGCTCTGGAAACTCTAGTGTTATGTAAACTCAGTGGTAAAATAAAAAAGTGAAAAACAACTTGTATCTTATTAACTCATGATGAACAGACAAATCTTGGAAATGCTGGAATAAAAACACTACATGATGAGCAAGCACACTTAAGTGAAGATTTTTAGTTGCCAAGACAATTGCTCTAATCGATACTACTATATACCTGGATCAAAGTCATACTTCACACAATGCTTGTAAGAGGTACAAGGAATTGGGCTGGGTGCAGTGCTGAAAGGGAGAAAACAGGGAGAGCGACCGTGCTGCAGGGAACGTCTGAGTAGGTGAAGATGTGTAGAGGGGAGGAGGACAGAGCAGAGAGAGTAGAGACGGGGCTTCCTTACGGTTAAAGACAGGATTGAACTAGGGAAATAGAAAGCAAAGAGCTGTAGGAACACCTTAAAGAAGTTAAAAAAATAAAGCGGTGCCCTGCCTTGTGGAAGAGATGTGAACCTAAAAACAAAACATGGGCTTGGAACTTGCCTTTGTATATTACTCAGTCTTGTCAGCTATCTCTGTCTTCCCTGACAAATACCCTTAAATATCTGAGGTACACTGTTGATGTCCTTCCTTACAACAGAAATAGCAATATCTAAACACTAAAGTATATTCATCATACTGTTTCACTTGATTGCCTAATAAAGAGGAAAAAACACCCTCCTACTTCAAAACATACCATCTACTGGATGAGTTGACAAAAGTGTATTTTTGTATTTTTTTAAAAATGACAAGCACTTTCCCAGGAACCTTACCCATGAATTAAATGTTAAATCAGAAGTAAAATCCCACCATAAATGAAAGTTAATGCACCAAAATAGTTGTGGTAGGCAATGCAAACACTCTGGCCATCTCTCTGCTGCTAACGACTAACATCACAACTGAGGCAACTTTAGATATGTACATATGCAGGAGGTCTTTCTCAAACTTTCCTTCTTTCCCTGACCTCCAAAAGTGGTACCCTGATGGCAGCCAGACCTATTAATTCCTGCTGCAAGCGCAAGCAGGGAAAATTCCAGAGCTGAGAGATGGCTACCCTGACAGTCTAACATTTCAGATTAAACTGAACAGAATTTCACAGGAAAAGGAAGAGAACCCTGTGTAAAACGTCAAACAAGAGAAGAGATTTTTCAGGAAGCTCAAAGTACAGTAATCATACTACAGAATCATATTGGTTTTCCTAGTGTAGTTGACTTTTATGTATTTACTTGCCTTACAAACATTTTCCAATGTTTAAGCTGAAAATGTCATACAGTTTGTATTTAGTCTGTGGAATTTAATAGATGATTTTTTTTCTTTTTTTAAATTGAGAGGAGATTTTAAAGCTATTAACTATATTTTTCTTTCTTTTTACAATACAAAATACATTTAACGTCATGCTTCACAGTCTAAGTGATTGTGGGCTGGAATGAGAAGAATTGTTGGCCTATCCCATTATGCACATTTACACAGCTGGACAAATCTGTAAGAGCCACGTGAAGAAATTTCACGGGAACTGGGACTCAGAATACATTATTTCTAATCCCACTGCAGCTACAGAACATGAGTGACTTGAGCAACTTTATTCCAAAGGAGGGAACATTTTCCTACATCACAAAAATTTAACAAGCCAAGACAGTTATTTTACCTCATGTCACATATATAGAAAAGAATAACTATACATCACTCCTTTCATGCAAAGCTTAAATTAGGTTAAATGCATTGATTACTTCAGAACTTTTCTGCTCATCCATCAAGCTAAGAAAAACTAGAGAAAAGTTTAAATGAATACTTTTTATTCACTTTCTAATAGTTATGTTCTCTGGGAAGCCTTTATTAGACTTAACTCGAGAACAGGCTCTTGCAATACGCAGTCACATCAGATTACTCCTCCTTGAAGACTTAGGTAATGCAACAGACACATCTCCTTCTGCTTTCCTTCTACGTTCTTGCTTTAATTATACACACGGTCTGTTATGAAACCTTGTCATGTTGTCACAAGTGGCCTCTGTGCTGAACTTTGTCTTGTCAAGATAGCTTTATCATTCATAAATATTTCAATGAGAACCAAAGACTGCTTATGAAAGATTGATTTCTTACAGTTCACTGACCCTTCCTTCGAGGGCTTTTATTAAAATTAGAGTAAACCCATCCTAGAAATCTGAGCATTAATTGTTAATATTACAGGCTACTGAAACATAGAGTCCTCAAGGAACAGAGATACACTGCTGGCTTAAAGTGATACATCACTGTAGAAATTAAAGGCAATCAACAGAGTTTAAATATGTTAATTTTCACATTCAGAACGAAACAGAGGTCTTTAATGGATTTTACATTAAATCAGGCAGGTTGAGTGCTTTGGAGGCCTCTTGTCAAAATTCAGTTTGGAAAATTAAACAGCAACCAGTCAGCTGTTTGGGCACCCAGGAGACTTGGCTGAGTCGTCAGCTCCTGCCTGCTGTGTTGTCCAGATACCTCAGTTAACCAGACTGCCAGAAAACTGCATTTCTGCCTTTGAATCAGCCAGAGGCACAAGATTAGAAACTGGAAGCAGTGCAGGTAGATCCTCTTTTAAGATCTGACTTTCAACAGCTGTTTCTGTTCTTATCTGGTGTCTCATGTATTTCTGCACTTTAAGCAGCTGCAACTTGACCGAGGGAGCATGGGTGAAATTATTCCAAGAGGGAAATTTACTGCAGAGAGAAATTACTAAAAAAAGGAAAAGGAAGGAAAAAGAAAGGCCAACAGGAGGCTCTCAAGTCTGTAAGTGTCTAAGACCTAGGGTTCTGTCTTCCAAATTGCACTATGCATACAGGTGATGCTACATAAATAAATCATTTAGCTGACCACAAGCACTACGACAGCAAAACTCTGCCTCTTTTCTTCACATTAATAAAATCTTGATAACATTATGGCTCTATTTCTCCAGGACATTTTCCCTTTCCAAGAAAACCTCTGCTATCATCCTAAGAATACGCACATACCTCAAGGACAAGCCTCAGCAACATATTTACTTAAATGTCTTCCTTTGGGTATATTTCCCATCTGTGGGGACATATTTATGACCATCAACTGATCCCTCTTTTTTTTCATATCAGTAAACACAACTAGGAGCTTCACTAAGGGCATTTAGTGTTGTATTTATAATTTGTGTGCCACATCCAAGGAGGATACATAAACTACAAATTAATCTGATATTACTCTGTTCCTAGACATCGTATTTCATCATTGTAGGGGCAATTGCTAATTTACATAAAAATGCTATCAAGACCCTAAATCCAAATGATCAATTACTTGTGATCCTTCATTGTTAAGTGGGGTTAGAGAAAGACAGAGACTTCATTATCGGTTTAAATGTCTTTTATTTACTTAAAGTCATACTTTAATGCAATTCTGTGAAGAATGCAGACCTGTCCTTGTACTTGGTCTTATCTACTACAGATACACCAGATGGCTTGACAGCCATTTGGGAAGCTTTGTATGCCAGTGTGCTCACCTCCAGGAGCTAAAGACAGCAGGGGTGAGAATTGTCTGCCCCCTTTCACCTTCAAAAAGAGTTGAGTGTCAACCACCCATTTCAAGATAGGATGCCACAGAACCAGGGGAAAGAGCTTCCAGGTGCTTTGCACCCAGACCACAGGTACTCCCTTGTCAGCAAGTAGAAAAAAATCACAAATCAAATGAAGAATGGTGGGCAAGTAATTTTGCTGCTGCTCTAATTCCAATCTACCCTATGGAATAAAAATCAAAATCTCTCCATGCTGTATTTATAGTTGTCTTTTTTCACCTTAACCCTCCTCAGCCTGTGTTCCACTCTTTTTCTTTTTATTTGTTTTAGCAGTTGTTTCTCATTTAACATTGCATAACCAGCCCTTTCAAGCAACAATGTTTACATTACTACGGGCCCCTAAAAGTCAAGCGAGATGGCTTCTGTATATAATAACATACCATTCTTTTCCAAAGAACTTGAAAGCAAAGGCCCAACTCTGTGACAAGCTCCCCACAAACAGCACAGCCTCCTTGTGTTGTGACTGGGAAGGATGCTCAGTCTCAATGTAAGTTGCCAAGCTCCGCATCTAAACTCAGGGTTCAGAACAACACTGAACCAGAGAGGAGAGAAAACGAGCTTCTTGTACCCATCTAAATGGAGGGAGACGCGAATCAGAGACATGATGTGGACTTGCTAAGAGCACGCCAAGAAATTCATAACAGAGGATCAAAACAATGGTCCCTAAAGTCCTAGTTCTTGTCTATTTTCCTCCTCTTACCTACTTCTCTCTGCAGTATGGGACGCAGTGAGAGCAACAGTCATTGGAAAAGCTTTGCACACTAAGGACATCCAAAATGTCACTTATTAGGGACAGGAAAAAGGGTCTATTTTTTGTTGCCTGCTTTTAGCTACTCCTGAGTTCTTTGCAGTTCCTGGAAGTATAGACGACCTTGATCTCAAGACAATACTATCTTCTGCTCATACTCAGGTTTTCCCTGCAGACAAAACATCATTAATATTCAAAACCTAAAGTGTGTCATATTCCTACAGGTATAATTCCAATGGTTCATTCAACATGGTTAAAAAAACCCCACGTATGTAAAAAAAGCAACAAACAAAAACCCCAAAAACCCCACACCAAACACTCTCAGCAATTAAACAAGGATGTTGATGAAACATTGACCTTGTAATACTCTAAATTTACTTGTAATGCTCATGTTCAGCTTTGTGCAAGAAATAAAACTATGTTCAACTTATTGAGTGGTACGTACTAATTTCATCAATAAAACCCCTCAGGTCTGGGTACAGGGTTAAGCTACACATTGTACCAAACCTGCCAGCTTTGACATCCTGAAATCTAGATGAGTGCAAACAGACTAAACTTTTTGTTTGTTTGTTTTAAATCACACATTGTAACTTTTCAACCTGGACCAGAAGTTTCCTTTTGGGTAGATAAACAAACAGAGGCACTTTCCACCTCTCAATTACTCATGCATAAAATTTCATTTCCAGAGGACCTCTGAAGCCCTGAGTTTTTATGATGAGAAGCAAATTGACACTTGAAAGTCCTGATTATGGTGACATTCTATTTTCACTGAGAGAATATAAATAAATTTCATAGCCCAGGGGAAAAGATGGCACCATGAAGATAAATCTGAGTTGCACTCCAAGTCTTCAGTCTTCTGGAGAGGAAGCAGGTCCTCCGATTACTGAACCCGAACACTGAGCACCATGGCAAGAAATTCAGTACAAGGATTTAAAAAAAAAAAAAAAAGAAAAAAGAAAAAAAGAGAGGCTTACAATATGTTAGCATAGTTAATTGCACTAGGGCCTTTTCTCACCATTTTCTTCTTAGATTAAGAAAGACTTAAAGTACCCTTTGTCTTTTTGGTGAGTTATCCACAGAACACATTAATTAAATTATTATGGGGGCTTCTTGTGAATTCTGAGCACAGTTTATTAGCACAGGGCTGCACATAGTTCACTGTCTGCTGGCATATTAAGTACACTTCCTACCTCTGAATTTTTGTCACACCCTATCATAAGCACATCACAAATATTAGTTAATTGAACTTTGCTAACCTGGGAAGTAGGGCCACCAGATGAATGATCCAACAGTTAAAAATGCTAATTTGAGACCTGGATAATCTGTTTTCATGTCCTTGCTCCCTCTTGCCTTACAGTTGTTTTATTAGCTCCTAAGCAAGTTACATGGCCTTTCATTAGCTCTGCAAAACAGGAGCATCACAGGTGAGCTTCCAAGATAAATACTTTCAATGATACAAGGCATTCAGAGTTGCTCAGAGCAGGTCATATCAAGGGTCATTTAAATATTTTAGACAGCTAGTTACTACATACGTCTTTACAGACAGTGATCTCTAACAGGAAGATATTAAAATGATTTGCCAAAGGTCACACAGGAAGTACCTGTAACAACTAGCAACAGCATCCCCTTCTCCCGAGTCCCATCCCTTTGCAAAAACAGATAAAATAGCACACATTTCAGGGGGTGGAAGTATGTATGCTTCTCTAGGGGGAAAAAAAAAATCCACAAATCAAAAACCCACTAACTTTACGGCAAAAAAATTACACAGCATCTTACTTCTCACCATTTTCAGAACTGTCTCTGAATTACACAGTGTACTTGCAAACTACGAAAGATATGTAAAAAACCAGATAACCTCCTGGCAAATTCCAGAGTTCTCTGCAGGTGCTGTTTCATCATTTCAGTCTCGGTTAAGACACTGCTACAAGACCTCTGGAACCAAAGCACTCAGCATTTTCCAATATTGCAACTAATTCAGTTGAGTGAACTTCAAAAGGTATGTTAAATGGTAATGACTTGGATCATTAACTTCAACAATGTCAGTGTGTTCGCACCATCATATTTACTGTCATTAGCGTGCGTATTATTTAATAGTATGCCACACACAAAGTATTTCAATCTACAATCAACAGTACAATCCTGAAAAATATCAGTGATTCAAAGTCAGATGTCTACCTGTATCCTTACCACCCAGACACATCAAATAATTCTTCTAAACTGCATACTAGCCGACCTCTTTTTGGAGGAGGTGAAAAAAGCAGCACAGCTTTAGCGAACAGGCTACTCAGAAGTTAAAGAGGGTATTTTTAACAGAAATGACAAAAACTTGAGAAGTATCATTTGAAGACAACTTCTCTATTGCACATGCAAACTACATAACCTCAGCGGCTGTGCACAGTCACATCCTCTCCCGCACCCCTTTTTTTAAAAAAGAGTACTTAGCATTGAGTACTTTCACTGCAGTAAGACTATAGGTAGCCAAACACCTCTACTGTTACAGTTTAACCTCTAAGGAACCACAGGTTTTTATAACTAGGAAAGCTAAGTTTAGCTAAGGAAATAACCCTTACAATGGTATCCATATACGAGTAGACCTATTTTCTCTGACTTGGAGCAATTTCAAGAAGGAATATTACACTCAGACTGAGCTACTAGGACCAGCAATAGACAAATCACAGAGGGAGGACAGGAAAAGAGCACCACTATAAAGAACTCCGACGTAGGCAGCAGACGTTACAGATTATTACCTTTCTTCTAGTTGGTTGATCATGATAACTAGGTGTATATACCATACAGCTTACTCTGTGTGAGCGACCCAGCACCTAGAACCTGAGCCATCAAGCCCCGCACCTTCTTGTATAAACACCAACTATCCATGAGTTTAAAATGTTCTTTCAATCATAATTTGTCAGTGTTCTCATGTTCCAGCATCTCCCATTTGCCCGTCAGCAGTTGCCAAACAGCACTGCTGCTCAGAGTTCTTCCCTTGCCTTAGTTTCTAAATCGTATGGTGGCTGAACACACGGAACAAACACAGGGTATTGCTGCGGGTGAAGACTCAGAGTTATTTCCCTGCATAGGAAAGTGCTACGATGCTACGGAATGAGCACAACACCAAGAACATAACCCGCAATGTGGTCACTAAGTGCCTGAATCTGAGGAAAGAATCATATATACTGCAAAATGGCTTAAGCTGAGTCAACCCAGTGAATCAACACATTCCCTCAAGGCACAGAACAGCTGGCAGAAGTGAGCTCGCTGCTGTCTTTGCCCACAGCATTCCACAGTTCTCTTGTCAGCAGTGCAAGACTAACAAATTGCATCTGCTTATTTCTGCTGTTGTCTTTAAGGTGGCTGCAGATTATTGTTTAAACCTGAATCCTCTTCTCCCTGCAAGTGCATCTGAGCA
This sequence comes from Cariama cristata, assembly GCF_000690535.1. Lineage (NCBI taxonomy): Eukaryota > Metazoa > Chordata > Aves > Cariamiformes > Cariamidae > Cariama > Cariama cristata. Next base: position 24,160 of record NW_009601436.1, on the reverse strand, counting down.
CATCCATGCACACTTTGGGTCTGAATTTGCAAGGACCTTTGGCACTGTAAAACATATTATGGATGCTATGACAAATCAAAGAGGATTCACCAAGCCACCTATGAAGACAACTAGCAACTGTTGAGCAGATGCCACAGTTTTCATAGTCTCAAAGTTTACTGTATTTTCCTTTGTGACTTTAAATGTGTAAAGTTTAAAATGTGTAAAGTTTATTTTTTTTTATTTTAATAAATTTATTCAGTAGTTATTAAAATGATTGCCCCTCCTACCAAATATGAAAGTGGCTTCACTCAAAGACATGACTTTCAGCTCAAGTCCATAGGCTACATCTTAAATGGAAGAGAACAAGAACACTGTAATATACTTTTAATCTGTCATTGAGAAGGTTACATGTTGAGAGAACCCATAAAGGATAGTCAAGGACAAGGAACGGCAGAGAAATTTGGAATAACTTTAGCTAAACTCCTGATCCTGGGAGGGGTGTTAAAGAAAAGTTAAAGTCAAGGTCAAGTTAAAGAAAAGGCAGTAAACTCATGACTGCCCAAGAGTCTTGTTTGCAGTGACTAGCAATGAAACGGACAGATCTGTTCAAAGGAAAAAAAATAACATAAAAAAAAATACATCGAGACCCATTTCCCACAAATTAATTTACCACAAGCCACGACTCATCTGTGACAGGTTATATACATCAGCAATTGGACAAGATTTTAGCTGGTGACTAACGGGCAAAAAATCCTACAAAGAGCCCCTAACCAAATCGTCTTTCTGCTCTGGGTTCCTGTGTGTTGCCCACTGATTAGCTTGTTTCACAGTCATGAGGAAAAGCAACATAAAACATGTCGAGGGATTTTTTTTTTTCCTTTCCCAAAGTAACAAGTAGTTGACACTCATTTAAATATTCAACAGTGCAAGTGTTCTGCCATTTAGTCTCATCACGTTGCTACACTGTGGAAACACTGGCTCAGTTCACCTCTTAGATTTCCCAGCAGAAATAACACAAGTCTGGTGTGAACTGAACATTTGTGATAAGCAAACTTGCTCCTGCTGTTCACGAACCGAAACCCGAATACCGTCAGCAATACACAGCCTCCTCGTTTTTCCAAATGGCTGTCGCTTCCATGCCTTTGCAGAGATCAAAAGCTTAATGTATGCACTTGCTCTCTTAGTTCCTAAATTCTGCCCCTTAGAGCTAAGAAATACCCTAAGAATACCCATTACATTAGACTTGCAACCAGAAGTTGGACCGAGGTGTGGGGCAGAAGGCAGGAGAGTTATTCCAAATGCCAAGGAACAAAGAAATCTTTGGGACCTAGAACAAGAAGCAGTGCTCCTGTTTATACACAAGTACAGGAAAGCACCATTTCTGCTCTTAGAAACATTTATCACTTCAAGTCTCACCAGCAGGGATTGTTATTGCTGCATTAGGCTGACATCTGGCAGAGAGGTTGGGATAAAGGGGAAATGGAGAAGAGCCGAGTGAGAAGTTGCCAAGAAGACATAATAAATTCATTTCTCTGACACAAGACCAAGCTTGTCGTTAAATGTCAAGTGCTAGATTAACAGCTGTAGGGGACCAAATCTCTGTTTCAACTTCCAGGGTCTTAGCAATATATGGTAAAAATCCTCCCCCAGAAACATTGCCTCTAAATGGCAAAGTATTTTTGTTCTGTTTTCAGTATGGAGTAGAACTAACAGTGGATGTGCAGATAATCACACATTGCTGTTACCCAAAGCACCTATGCATAACAGAGTTGGAAATATCAGTTTGCATTTTGACAAGTATGAGCCAAAATAATGCAATATGTCACCAGTAGCTAACATATGAAACTAAGGAAGACGTGGCTTTAGATGCCCAGTCAGGCATTCC